>NC_058105.1:131382500-131667500 GCF_020171115.1 Neogale vison
TTTTAAGTCCGTGTCCCAAAGAAGAAGGAGGAGGAGGAGGACAAGGAGAGTGAAAATAGGATGTGAATAATGTTCATTCAGCTTGGGACGAAGAAAATGCGTGGTCGGCTCTGGGAAGAAATTCAGCGCCCGGCTGCAGGGCCTCGCGCGTCGTAAATCATGGCCACCACGTGAGAAGCTTGGTCGCTGGGCAGGGCTTCTGTGTGTCCCGACACACCGAGCTCTCTAAGTGCCCAGGGAGGCCGGGCCTCGCATTTGCAAAACGAACTTGTAATTCTCTATGGACGCTGCGGACACTGGGTCCTTTCTTCCCCTGGGAGCGGGGACCCCGAGAGCATGGCAACAGGAGGCCTGTCCATCTCTGGTCCCTGGCGCCCCAGCTCAGCAAAGTGAGACGCCCAGAGGGCAGTGTTTAACGCATGTGTCCAAATGTGCGTGTCCGTATGCGTGCGTGCATGCTTGTGCACACGATGCGGGTAACGCTTTTGTGTGTGTGCACACGAGGTGACCGGAATGCGTGTTCCATGCATGGGCGCGTGATGCCGGGAATGGGTACGCGATGCCAGGAATGTGTGCGCACGTACATGGGTGTGTGGTGACAGAGACGTGTGCGCGGCCGGTGCCGGGGATGCGTGCGTGGGCATGGGCGCACGGTGCTGGGAAAGCATGTGTGGGTACGCGCGCAAGGTGACGGAAATGTGTGCGCGCGCACTGACAGGAACGCGTGCGCGCATGCATGGGACCGCGGTGACGGAAATGCGTGCGCGCATGCATGGGTGTGCGGTGACTCGAGCGTATGTAAGGCGGGTCTCCGCGACGGTGTTGAAAGGCGAGCGTGCTTCCCTGTCAGGGTGCCGGGGAACATGTGAGAATACTTAGGGGCGCATGAAAGCAGTCTGCTTCCGGATCAGCTGTGCTGTGCTACGACAGTCCCTCTCTCCAGGGCACGTGCATGAGTGTCTACGGGCGTTCCCAAGCACAGGTCCCCGGCCACCTGCTGTGGGGGCTTCTCTGGGCGCCTGGCTGGGACAGGAGAGCTGGTCCACACCTGCGCGAGGGGCACGGACAACCTTCCCGGGGCCCATCTTATGGTAAAGTCTGCAACTCTCGGTTTTCATGAGAGATTTGCATGTGGATTGAATTACTGTTTTTTTCTCTCTCTCTCTCTCTTTCTTTTAGGTGTTCAGTGGAATCTCGTGGGGACGCCAATTGGCCCAGAATTTTTGCTTTCTGACAAGGATTATCATGGGGCCGTGCTTCTGCGTTCTCTGTAACGCAAGGCTGACTTTGGCTTTCCGTGTCTTCACCCATCGTTGGGGTGAGGCGCATTTTTTCCAAGGATGTGTGTCGGCCGCCTTTAAGTTCCCAGCTGTATCGCTGGAAAACTGTAAGAATATCCTTTTCCTGTAGTTTCAATTTACACCAGCTCTGAGGTCGGGGCACGATTGATGAGGGCCTGGTTTTTCGTGGCACCCTTTACCGAGCTGTACGTGGGCCGGGCAAGGGGCACGGCTGGGTGCGTCGGACATGTACACACACTAGCCCAGCGTTTGGGAGGACGCGGGTGAACCTGCAGGCTGGAGGCACGGGGCAGAGGGGCCCTCGCACGGAAGCACGAATCCTATAGGATTCCCGGGACACGAGACTCCTATTCCTCTTGTAGAAATCAGCCCGTTTTACCAGAAGCTGCCGCTCTTCTGAGGGCGTCCTGGGCACCCACGCACCAAGGACGGCGTGTGCCGGGCGTGATTTGGATTTGTCCTTCCTCTGTCTTCTTGACATAAACACTCAGACTGTGAGCTTTTCCTCTCCCCTAGAGGCACAGAAGACGGACCACCCGGCCACTCATGCGAGCTCATGGGGCTCATGGAAACTACCAGAAGCAAGAGTCGCAGGGCTGACTGCAGGGGGGGCTTGGACGGCTCGGGGAGATCGGGAGAGCAGACACGCAGCTTGCAGGGAGTGGCCTAGGGGGCAGGCAGAGGGTTCCCTGACACCGATCCTTTTGCCACACAAGGAAGGTCACCCTGGCGGTGACCCTGGCCCCTCCTGGGGTTTCCCACCAATGCCAGGGGGGAAATGAGGGTGTGGCATCCACAGCCCCATATCCGCTTCCCTCCTGTCCACTCTGGGACAGGAAGAGCTGCCTGCCCGTCACCACTGTGAGGAGGACCCCAGTGGTTCCCACCTGGCAGGTCCCAAATCCACACTGGGACGGCCCACAGGGCCCCGGGCCACGCCTTCCCTCTGTTTCCTCCAACTCCAATAATCAGAGTCAGGTACGGGTCAGGGCAGACCCAGCAGTGGCCTCAGGCACCCCCGGATGAGACCTCCGGGGTTCAGTGCAGAGACCTCCTCCTCCGGGACCAGCTCCCTCTCGGTGCCCACCGGCCATGTGCAGGGCTCAACAGGGCCGATCTGGTCTCCCATGCGAGGAGCAGGGTCCAGCCTGGAGGTGCTCACGCCTGGGCTCTGTGACTTTCCCAAGGTCACTTGCCCTCTCTGGGCCTTGCCTCCCTGAACCAAGGACAGCAGAGGCGCTGAGCTCCTGGGCAGGTGCGCTGGACCGGTAACCACCACAGCAGCAGAGCCCTCCGAGCTGCCTGCGGCCCCCTCCTCACCGCGGACCTGCTCGCCTGCGGCGCCCGCTGGGCCCTCTGCCTCCACGAGGTCAGGTCCTCCTGCACAGGGACGGACACCCCTGTAATTGTCCGCAGGTGCCTCTGGCCGGTGCGGTGCGTGAACCAATCCGCTCAGCGAGGGCTACAGGCAACGCAGGGCCGGGGGTCCTACTCCCTGCGACCCCTCCAAGAAGGAGCCCCGTAGCCGGGAGGAAACAGGGGACCAGCTTGGAGGAAGGGGCGCAGGTGCGTGGGACACGGACTCGGGCGTCTGCATCCGCGCACTGTACTCAGTCAATGTGCGCCCGGACACAGGCCCCCGACGGAGACGCGCACAGACCGGGACACCCCCCGCCCCCGGACCGACGTCTGCACGCGGCCGTGCTCGGCAGACCCGCGGTCTCGGAGCCAGGAACAACGTCCCCGCGGAAACCCCGAGAAGAAGAAGAAGGGGGCCGTGTCTGCCTCCCGCAGCACCGGCCGACGTCACCAAACCCTCCCCCCGGGGACAGCCGCGGCGTCCCGGTTTCCGATATTACCCCGCGCACCATCCGACGGGGGTCGTTTGCATAATGGAGGGGGGGCGCGCAGGAGCGAGGGGAGCCCCTGACAGGAAGACAGATGGGCCCATCACGCACGGATACGGTGACACGCCTGCCCCTCGGGGCTCCTGGGGATCCGCCAGACGCACCAACGGGGGTCGTCCGCATCCAACTTTAAAATAACAGAAAGCCGAAGCTGCACATATTGAACAAAATAAATTGTTTAGAAGTGAACAGAGCAATAAGTATTTAGGGGAAGCCTATAAATCAAACCTTCAAAAGACATTAACGCCTCTAAAAACGGGGATTCAGGGGAGGGACGCAGAGGAGGAGGACTGGGCTGCCGGGTGCAGGCTGGGGAGGGGTCGGGACCACCGGGAAGGGGCGGGAAGACACAGCCACTCACGTGCCCCCACTCTCCCGTCTGGCCGTGTCCCTGCGTCCACTCTGCTCCTGTCCCCAAACGCAGATTGGAGCAGTGGTGCCGTGCATCGCTCCGGGAGGAACGGGGAGTCTAGCTGCGGGAAGCCACCTGGGACACAGGCAGGAAGGATTCGAGGAGGCTGGGCACCCGCTGGACGTGCCCTCCGAGCGCCTTCCATGTGCCTTGGTGCGGGGGACGGTGGCCGGCAGTCTCGTAAGGGATCGGATCACTGCACAGTGGGACAACTCTGAAGGAAGGCGGGAAACGGACAGGGGCAGAGATCTGTCCACGTACTTCCAAGCCTTTTACGTGTCATTTCTTTTGTTGGTTCCGACCCCCACCTGTTCTGCTGCCGGCCACGTGTGTACCTTGGGAAGGCTTCCCAGACTCTCCAGAGGGCAGACGCCCTCCGAGTGTCAGGCACAGCACCCTGCGAAGGACACACGTGCCATCCCCACCACGGGCCCCCTTGCCCTGTAGCTCATTCAGAGCCTGAGGCCACTGGGAAGGAGCAGGTACAGCGAAAAGTCTAGAACACGGTGTCTGTCTTCCTGCCACACAAGGACGGGTTCATCCATAAAGGAAGTAAATGTCTGTTTGTGGACACGTCCAGCTCTCCTGCAAAGGGTGCCTCTTGCGGTTGTGGGCAGGCCCAGCTTGGGCTCAGACCCGTGGAGACGAGGCAGAAAAACCACCTCCGAGCTCGCACATGATGACACACGTCACCCCCAACCACGACACCTTCTAAGCATTGGAAAGCCCTCGGGGTCTGCGGGCAGAGCTGCGTGACAACTCTGCAGCTGACTGAGGACCAGCACTGTGAGCGGAACGCAGGCTCCTAGAAGGACTCGTGAGGAAAGGCAGCAGATATTCGGAACAGGAAAGTGCTCTAGCGCGGTGGTAGGTGCAACGGCAGGGAACTCGTCTGTGTCTCCGGAGGACGCATGTCGAGGGCACGCGGGTTTATGACGTGTCCCTGGTGCGGCTTGGAGACCCTCAGGTGGCTCCACACGGAGGGCAGTGGGCCTCCTTCTCCTGCGGGGACAGGACCTGACCTGAATCGAAGTGTCTGAGGACACGGAGCAGGGAGATGCTGCCCCCTGTGTATGCTTGTCACACGTTCGTTCTTGGTACCTGTGTTTGTTTAGGATTTCCTTCCCAGTCACCGAGGACACCTCGTTTAAGGTATGTCCTGGAGGCTACGTGCAATGAGGTGCCAACAGCTCAGTCACTCATCCTGAGGAAGGGGACAGATACAGAATAGGTAAGGATAGATGGGTAGTAGGTCATCGTAGGTAGGTAGGTAGGTAGATAATTGATAGGTCGAAAGGTAGGTATGCAGATAATAGATCGATATGTAGATGGATAGACAGAGAGATGGATGGATGTAGAGATGCATGGATGGATACGTGATGGATATGATGGACGGATGGATGGATTCATAGATGGATGGGTGGATGGATGGATGGATCAATGGATGGATGGATGGATGGATGGATTCATAGATGGATGGGTGGATGGATGGATGGATCAATGGATGGATGGATGGATGGATGCGTATAGATAGGATGGATGGACAGATAGATGAGTAGATGATGGACAGATGGACAATGAGAGTTGATCGATAACTAAGAGTTTAGACAGGTGTGGATATTAATGGATATGGACCTATGATAGTTAGTAGAGATACACACACAAACTCACAAAATTGTTCCCTTCCCTGAGACACCCGGGGACAACAGCAGGACCAGACCCACCATGTGCTCCAGCCCTTCTGGAACCCTTCTGACCCCAACCACGTCTCGGGTGCAGCAGGGAAACCCACCCGTGAGCAGCCCCCAGAAGTCCGTGAGGGCAGCGCAGATGCCCCAAGGCACGGGTGACACACAGCCGTGTCTCCTGACCTCCCACCTGCACGTTTCCGGCAGCGCGTCAGACACCCACAGCCGGGCTTCCCACCGAAGGAATGACTGATGGTCTCTGCATCTGCGGAGCCCGGGTTCCACGTCCCAGCGCCCGGAGCACTGGGGCAGTCCAGGGCGGAGGTGGCTCCAGGCACGGTGTATCGCGGGGAAACGACGCATCTTAGAACCGACATGCACAGACCTAAAAACTGTCTAGAAAGCAGCACGCACGGGGTTCGGACACTTCCCCTTTGTTCGTGTGCCGATCTGCAGGGTCTTACCCTGTGGGATCTGAGCTCGGCGTCCCACAACTGCCGTCTTTGAAGGGAAACACACGTTTCGTAAAATAAAAGCACACGCGTCCGGCCAGCAACGCCTATAGGGACAGGAACTGACTCCTTGCTCAGGAGACATCCACAGCTGGTGGCCTCGTCCCAAACAATCCCGGCTCTTTCCACCCTCCCCTGGTCGCCTCAAGGTGGCAACGTGGCTGCCACTCCTCCGGGCATCACAGCCAAGTTCAGAGGCCGGAACGGGTCGATGCGGCGTGACGAGGGAAGCGGGTGCCGGCGACTGGTGGTGGAAGGTGGGGCACATCCCCCACCCACCCCCGAAGTGTGGTGACAAAGGGTTCCTGATGTTCCCAGCGGAACAGGGCGGCGGAGCACACAGCTCCTGTCTTGTGTCTCCCCGTGTGCGGTAGAGACGGGACGGAGGCAGGCTCCGGAGCTGATTTCTGCTCTTGTCCCTTCCTCCCCAAGGGCAGGGCGGGCGCGGGGCTGGGGGAGGAAACCGAGGGGCCGCCAGCCTCTCCCTTGTGGAGGCTCCTGGGGGTACAGATGCGTCCACCACGCCCCACGTGCAGCGCGCGGAACACGTGTGTGGTGGCCTTTCCGCGCCGGGCACCCGGGACCCCTGAAACGGCCACCGGCTCTGCCTCTGATTTTCCAGTGCCACGTTCCCGCCAGAACGCCGTGCGGGATCCAGTCCCACGGGACCCCTGCATTTTTTTTTTTCCCTGCCCTGAAAATAAAAATTTAAAAAAGCTGACATGTTTGTTTTTTTAATACAGGGTGTAACTTCATTAATGAACTCGAAAACCCAGAATATAAAGCAGATGGGCGGCCGTCGAAAGTACACCCATTGATTTCTTCCTCCCTTTCACACAAAACATTGCATAATTTATCCCTATGATTAATTTATGGACCCCCTCTCTTTGGAGAGGCTTATAATGCCTCTCCAACTTTGGTGTCTTATTAAACATTCATAATGGCCCTCTGAGGAAGGGAAGAGGCAAATATTATTATATTATCAAACAATTTCTCCGTTAAAAATCTATAATTGGAATAAAACGCAATTTCAGGCGGCAAAGGAATGCCAGGGAAAGGTAACACCAGGATAATTTAATGATATGCTTTTCTGATATTCAGCACAATTTAGCCGCAAAATTAATCCCGTCCAGCCCGAGTCTCGCGTGGCTAACAATGGAGCGAACAGCAGTCCCCGCGGCGATGTCCGTGCTGGGGGGCGTCGGGGACGGAGGGGTCAGGTGGAGGGGACGCCACGTCCCGTAGCTTCTCACCTGTTGTTTGAGGGTCGGCAGAGCCGAGGGGCAGGAACGTGGATGTGACACGCAGGCGTGGCCATGCAGGGGCACGGGGCACGGCTCCTTGTCCTGTTCTGGGACTTTGCCGCCTGCATTTCTGCAAGAAATCCTACAGACAGGGCGCACAGTCCCGGACCCCGAGCAGTCCCCATGGTGCTTCCGGAGATCACCGTCCTTCGGGGAGGGAGCCCTTCTGCAACCCCGAGGCACCTCCGAAGGGAATTTTGTGGGATGTCCATCCCGTTTTGAGGTTCGGCAGCCCAAGCCCGATGGCTACAGAGGCAGAGACACATGCGAATGACTGAGTCCTGGGCAGAGAGAGCCCATCCTGGCTTCTGTGCCCGATGCCCCGATCGGGAGTCACAGCTCAGCATCAAGGGGAAGATCCGGCCTCTGCAAGTAGACCGCATACGCCAGCCACAGCTCGCTCGCCGCACCTGCCTCTCCCAGGCCCCCGCACGGCTGGTCTGCACCGTCGGCGGCGATGGGTGCTGCCGCCCGTGGGCCGGTGGCCGTGTTCAGCCAGCAGGACGCTCCGGCAGGAGGCAGCGGACGGGAGACAGGACGTGTCCCTCCCCCCGGCACAGCCACACACCTGTTCTCATCCGAGGGAGATGTGCCGCCTCCGTTTCCCTCCCTCCGGGCTTGGCTTACCGTCCTTGTTGGTTCCGAACACCCCTCACGCCGCAGCCCTCCGCACAGCGTCCCCCTGTGCCAGGACCTCCCCGTGCGTGCCGTGTCCGTCTCCCCGCAGGGCCGTGTCCTGCTACGTCCCCTCCATGTCGGGGAAGGACACGGCCCAGGTCCGCGGGAAGCCCCCGCCTGTCCCGCCCAATGCCTCCCGTGGTGGACGTGGGGGCTCGTCTCTCAGACATTAATGCAAAGAATCTGTCGCGTCTGCTCACCTGCCCTGTCTATCCGTGACCCTCGGGGCCACCATCCACCTCGCCCGGAAGCCCAGCCCCTGGCTTGCCCTCCTTTTCTCTCGAACGAGCAACTTCCGCTGTTTTCGGCCAACTTGAGAGCAGCCGTCTCTCTGCTGGACCCTGAGTCGGCCTCGTGACTTGGTTTCCTCAGTTCCTCAGTGTTTGCCTTTGGGTTTCGCGACGCAGCCGACAGGTGCCTTTGGAGCACTGCCCGCCGAGGCTCCTTCCCAGGGTTCTGCCCTCAGCGGCCGCGCGGAACGTTCCTGCCCCAGCGACGTGCAGATGGGATTCGTCACGTTCCAGTAAAGCTTCCTGCAGGCATTGGAAGTCGTACCGTCTTCGTGTGTCTGGGAGGAACCGCCCGACTTCGGCCTCAGAAACTCCGACGCACCCAACGCCTGCTTGCCTCCGGGCTGCGCGTAGGCAGGACGTGGCAGCGAGTAACCCTAACCCCGTGGGCGTCCTCACACCCACCCCGCGTGCTCCCGGCCTGGGAGGGGCCCGAGCGGGCACCGATGGGAAAACCCAACGGCAGAAACAGCAGACGGCACTGGCCCTTGACCTCTGTCTTCTGAGATCGTGTCCTTGACTGGCCGGGAGTTCTCGGTGTCCGAACCCCAGAAGCCGGTACTGAGCGGTTCATGCTGAATTCAGGTGGTTTTCTGTCTCCTGACCGTGCAGGCGGCAGCAGCAGGTGGAGCCTCGCGTCCTGCTCCCCACGTCTGTGTCTCCCCAGGCTGCTCCCCGTAGCCCCCTCCCTTCCAAAATGACCACGGTGGCTGGTGAGGCTACAGCAACCAACCCCCGGGTGTCCCATGGGCATGTTCCAGACGGACGGCCTTCAGCCAGGCCCGGGAAGACGTTCCAGATACAGAAGCCAGAGGCCTCAGGGCATCCGGGGGGCTCCGCCGGCGAAGCGTCTGCCTTCGGCTTCGGTCATGGTCCCAGGGTCCTGGGATCGAGTCCTGCATCGGGCTCCCTGCTCAGCGGGGAGCCTGCTTCTCCCTCTGTCTTTGCCTCTCCCCGTGCTTGTGCTCTCGTTCTCCAATACATAATGTCAAAGAAAAGAAAGAAAAGCAGACAGAGGTCAGCAGGTTTGCACGGCTGGACCAAGCTCTCTGGTCCACGGGGGGACCCACAGCTCCGTGCACGCAGCAGCCACAGCCCCCAAAACCCACACGGAGGTGCAGACAGGCTCACGTGGCTGTCCTCTGAGCCTGTCCCCGCCGGAGCCCGTTCCCACTCCCTGCAAACCCAGACTCATGCACGCTCTCCCGTCGTCCTAGGGACACGATGGCCGAGATCGATCGCGATGCACAGCCACACACCTGGGCGCCCGGGCCTCCAGAGCGGCCGCGCACCCTTGATCCCCGCCTGCCCCCGGACGCGCGGGTCGCCCCCACAGCCGCACTGACCGTTCTCTGGCTGGCGTTCCTGAGCGCGTCGCGGGCTCGTGAGCCGACAGCCGCGTTCCCAGTGCAGCCCGTCCTTCCCCGTCCGGCCCGGATCCCAACCAGTGTCCTTTGTGCCCCACTTGGTGTCGCGCTTCTCAGGGTTTTAGGCCTTTTGTATTCCCCGGGCATTGGGCTGTTGTAGCCTTTCCGGCCGCCTGCGTCTGTAAGCACCTGTGACTGCAGTTGGGGCCGCACGGAAAGACGCACAGGGATCTCTTCGCGTGGAAACCCTTCACGGAATCCCACGGACAAACTCCCTCTTCCCTACAAGGAGGCACATCGTGGGTCTTGGGACCGCGGCATGGACGTTCCCGGGGGACGCTCTTCCGACCATGCGGGGTCACGGTGAGGACGCCTTGGGGGACATTACTGTGTCCATGCGGCGCCGGCGTGGGATGCTAGCAGATGAGCGAGGGCGACTGTCGACTCGGCCTGGAAGAGAGAGAGACAGGGGCGTGCCGTGGGCCGCGCGGGCCTGTGAGCAGACGTGAGCTCGGGCAGGGAGGGGCCGAGTGACGTTCGGAAGAAGGTCAGCAGGTGACTGGGCAGGAGGAGCAGGGAGGGCGACCGTGAGCCTTGGGGTAGGGTCCGGTGCTCATGGTCTGGGGGAATCACGGTGCCGTCGCTGTGCTGGGAAGCAGGCCACGGCCAGCTGGACAGTGGCCTTGGGACGACGCGAACGCAGGCGGCGGTCGGAGGACCTGATTCTCCCACACGGCCACGTCTCCTGGGCCTGGACGCACACGTGCGTGGCGTGGCGAGCTCCCCTGTCCCCCGTGTGCCCCCACGTGTCCCTCATGCTATGCACGACCAGGACGTCCTGTCACGTTCCCACCAGGCTTCCGTGCCCCGGCCTCCAGGGGGCACGTCCGGATCAGACCTGCGACCCTCCACGGCACACCATGTCCCGGGCAGGAGCACGTCCTCCCGGGATCCCGAGCTGCTGGGGAGACGCGGTTCCCAGCACGGATGCCTGAGCAGAGGGTCCCACGGTCCAGACGTGCGACACGGGGTGAAAATCCACTTGGAGAGCTTCTGAGTTTGGGTCCACCTGCCCCACACCGAGCCGTGAGCCCGTCCTCGAGCTGCTGGGACTTCTTGGAGGCCGTGAGCCCGAGTGGACCGGACTTGGGGCTTCCTGCTGAAGCCAGACCACGGTCCCTGCACCAGCGTCCGCCAAGGCCCAGCAAGTGGGGAGCACGGCCGGGGGCGGGACGGGGGCCTCATGCCACAGGGACCGGCCTCTGGTGGATGCACACGGTCCCCACATAGCCTGCGGTGTGCGTGTCGCGTGTGCGTGTTCTGTGTTGTTCCGTGTCGTGTGTGCCCCGTGTCCTCATACCCTGACCCCTGGGCACACCCCAACGCCGGCCTCAGCCTCCTCGCCGTGTCCTCTGTGAGCCTGTGATGATTCTGTGCCCAGGCGGCAGCTCGTGTCTTCCCCACACGGCCCCACACGCACGGTCCTTCGGCACGGGAGCCCGCGGCCGCCCGGAGCTCAGGCTTGACGTACATCCGCCACCCTCCTGGCTGCCCCCGGCGTCGCTGGCCTGTCCTGTCCCCAACACCTCCTTCCCCTCCCGGACCACGCATGTGCACCCAGGACCCCGTGTGCTCCGAGCCTTCCGAGGGCTCCCCGGTGCTCTCGGCCACGGCCTGCTCTGGCCTCTTTGCTCCAGGTCCAGCTTTCTGCTGGCTTATCAAACTCCTGCCAGCGAGTCCCCGGGGGCCCACGTGCGGGGCCAGGACCCCCCGGCTCTCTGAAGTGACACGGATAGGAGCGAGGACGCCCCGACACGGCCGCGTCCACACTTCACGACTCCTCTGCGTCCGGGCTCCACGGACGATCTCGTCCCCCACACAAAGACGCCCGGCCCGGCGGGCACCCGGGGGCCACGGGGTCGGCGAGGGAATGGGCCTGCCCCTCCCAGAGCCGCACGGGGCCCGGGCCGGCCGCTGCCCCCTCGGGATTTGCACCTGCCTCCCCTCTCACGTGCCCGGCGCTGGGTCCACGGCTCCAGGAGGCCGCAGGGACACCGAGCACAATGCCAGGCTCCCGGACAGCACGGCCGCCGCTCGTTTCTCGCAGGCCCTGCTCTGCTGCCAGCGGCTTTGGGGACCAGCCCCGGGCCGGGGGGACCTCCCGGATTAAGGGGATTAAACACCATTAAACGACGGACCATCGTCCCCCGGCGCCTCGGCACAGCCTGGCCTTCCTCCCGGCCTCCTTCCTCGGGGGCCCGGCCCTGCCCAGTGACCCTGTGCCAACAAAGGGGTCCCTTAGCATGACAAAGAGCCCCCGACGCGTGCCCCAGCACACACGGCCTCCGTCAGACCGGCCGGGCATTGTCGGAGCGTCCGACGCGGGCCTCAGACACATGCAATGCATCTCCTTCTCTCTCTCCTTTTCTTTAATGGTCCCACGCGGAGCTCAAGGTGTCATTTTAATTATTTAAATCTTGGGGACATGTCGGCGGCCCCCTCCGAGACCCCGCTCCGTGCCAGAAGGCCTGGAGTCCCGCATTAGCTCTTCTTAATGAGAGCGAAACGGAGAACTTTGATCTCCAGGAAGGGGCGGCCCGAGCCACGCGTGGCAGCCGAACGTCCCGCGCGGCCGACCGCTGCCCACACGTGTCCCAGCCTCCCCGCCGTGCGTGGACCCGGTTCTGCGGCAAAGGGCACGGCCCAGAGCAGGGGACCTGAAGCAGCGTCAAGGACCCAGCCGTGCTCACAGCCAGGGGCCCGGCGCGGCGGACACCGGGTCCCCCGTGCAGCTGCGACGCAGGAGGCCTTGGGGGGAGCCTGTCCAGCGTGCCGTGTTTATTTGGGGGGCGAGGGGGGACGGCGAGGGCGGGCACACAGGCTCACCCACGGCCGCCGATGTCCGCGATCACAGGGTTCCCGCCGGCCAGATCTTGCCTCATTAAGCAGCTTGTGTCCCGGCCCGCCCGGAGGGATGAAACGCGGCACCCGCGTCCCTGCGCACGCCGCGCCCCACCCCCCTCGTGCCGGCCGGGCTGGGCCACGCCTGAGCCCGCAGCTCGGACCCAGGACGCTCCCCTCCCAGGACCTGCCTTGTTAAACCTCCAGCTCATCTGCATGCCCCTCGCCGCACACAGAAAAGCTCCGGGTGACATGAAAAAGAGAAACATCAGCGCGTTCAGCGGGCCTCGCGGGGAGATGAGCGTCCGCCCACCCGGGTGACCCCCGAGGTCCGAGGACGCGCCTTCTCCCCCGACAGTCTCCGGCGCGGAAATCAAAGGCACAGACCCGTGCGAGGCTGCACACCCGGCCCGAAGGCTGGGGCCGCCCGGCAGCGCCCACGGGCACCCTCTTCAGAGCCCGCCGCCCGCGTGCAGCCTTCATTAGGGACGGAGCTCCCGGCTTGCACACGACGCCCCCGTCGGAGCGGCCCCGCATCGGTCACGCCGGGGTCAGGAGCATCAGGTCGACGCAGAGCCTGGACCCTCCCGCGTCGTCGGCACAGACCCGGAGCGGCTGGATTCGGGGTCCCTCTCACCCGCACACGCTTGGAGCCGTTCGGGGTTTTTAATTATTTCCCGGCATGCGTATTGGAGGGCGGATTTACTGGCTGCGGGGTAATTGGGATTTACAGCTGTTAAGATAATGAGATTCTCTCCGTCAGGCACTTAGTGGGGAATACAAAAGAAAAAAAAAAGAAAAGAAAAAAAAGTCTGCTCTGTGCCCGCGAACCCCAGAGGACCAGATCAAGACGTATTTCCCCGCGAGTCCGCGGGGTCCGGTTCAAGGTCTGGGGTGCAGGAAATCTCAACGGCCATTTTGGGGTAACTTCCGAATTTCCACCCGGACAGCCAGACCTTGAATGTCTCCGACACCCACAGCCGGCGTGGCCTCCAAACACTGGACACTGCCAGCAAGGGACTGTCGCTCAGGATGTGCATGTCTCAAACTCGGACTTGTTCCCAAGCCACCTGGAGACCGGGCTGCAGGGAGGATGCTGTCAGTGGGTCTGGGGTGGGCGGTGGGGGCCGAGGGTCCTCACATCCACACAGCTCCCAGGTCATCGCGGGGCTCCTGGCTGGGGATCCCCAGTCGCTACGCAAGGATTCCGACTGTGGGCCAAATGCGGCCCCTGGTACGCTGTTGCGAATAAAGTTTTATTGGAACGCAGCCCCGTGTGCACATTCATGTACTCCCCTGTGGCTGGTCTCAGCGTCTGCCGAGCTGAGTCCTTGCCCCAGGGACCATAACCTGGCCACACGGGGGGCATCAGGGGTCGGGCCCTTGACAGAGGAAGCAGGAGGGCCCTGGATCTCCTTGGCGGGCTCCTCCCCTCCCCAGAGCCCCGTGCTTGCCAGATCGCACATTGCGAGCCCCACATCGCCCAGGAGGAACCAGGGCAGGCGGGAGGCGAGGCCAGGAGACCCCAGCTTTGGTCAGAGGGAAAAGCAGTCTCTGCAGGTCTGTACTATCCACCCTGAGACCCCGGGAGAGCGGCAAGCTCCGGGGTCCCTGCTCGAGCGTGCACGGAGGTTGGGACTCATGGGACGCGGCCCCGCTGAGACCCACCTCCGAGGCTGTGCAGGTTACCAGGTGCGCAGGGTACCTTGTGAGCAGAGACAGCAGCACCTGCTCCTCTCAGACGTCCCGCTGCGGACCCGTGGGTGTGCCCCAAAGTCCTGTGCTGACCCCTGACCCCCAGGGGACTCACACCTGGATCTCAGACTTCCCGCTGCAGACTGATATGTGCCCCCAAAGTCATGTGCTGACCCCTGACTCCAGGGGGACCCAGAGCTGGATCTCAGACTTCCCGCCGCAGACAAGGTCTGTCCTCCCAAATTCATGTGCTGACCCCTGACCCCCAGGGGACCCACACCGGGGTCTCGGATTTACAGCCTCCTGGACGGACAGAGGATCCACGCTGAGGTCTTCTATTATGGGTTAGGGTTAGGTCTTCCCCCGAGCTGGAGCTGGCTGGGTCTCGGTCAGTGTCCGCCCCTTTTGCAGACAGGCCTCGACACCCGCTTCCTCGTGGAGGACGGTATTTCGGACGGCTCAGTCGTAACGATGTGTAAAGCTGATGGTTTTGCACCCAGGGCAGAGACCCGAAGGCAGCGTCCGCCATCTCGGGCCATCACGGGCTTCCCGACATTGCCCTTTGGTCTCTGCTGCCGGATTTCCCCTCCGCGTGCGATAACAGCTACAGCCCTGGGTCCAGCGCGTCTCCCACACTCGCCGTCACGGGGGTCGGATCTGCGCCCCCCGCGGAAACCTAGGAGACCCGCCCACCGCCTCCCGCACGGCGAACGTTCATGGAGTCCTCCGTGCCCGCCGAAACCCTGTTCCCCGCGCGGAGATGGTCTCTCGGAGTCCGACCCGAACGCGTTTAAATAACGGTGTCGGTTGCTTCCCCACGTTTCCCGGTTCTGCGCAGACGCCCGCCTCCGTTCCACACACAACCTGTGCTGTTCGCTTGGCTCCTTCCCCCCTTCCTGCTCCCAGCCCTGCCCCAGATACTCAGGCTGCATTTCAAGTTCCTTCTCGACGTTTTTACAAAACATTCCAAGTCCACGTCACCTGCGTGTGCTCCTCGTCATCCGTGTGTGCCCAGACGAGGCAGGAATTCCAGCCCCGGCATACGGAGGAGGACGAGAGCTCAGACGTGCCGGGAGACGTGTATGGGTCCCAGAGGTTGAGAACGACCCGGGCTGGCGCCCATCGGCTTCGTTACGCTGTTCCCACGCCGGGACCGTCCTTGTCGCCCCATGAGCCTGTGCACGTGTGGACAGGAGCCTGCCCGGCCTGGCCACGGGGCTGACACGTGCTCACGGGAGGAGGAGGCCGGAGCCGTGTGCACAGCCTCCATGAAACGCACAGACGTGCCCAGGCACACGCGTACCCGGACACACGGGCCATGTCCCATCCCGCCGGCCACGGAGGCAGCCGCTCCGCTCACATCTCTCGGTGGCGTTTCCCCATCTTCTTCGAAGTACAAGAGACGCAGAAACGTTGTACGTGTTGGAGGTGCAGAGCGTCGTGCAGTGACCCGCGGCCCCCGGCGTGAGCAGGTCGGCGGGACGAGCCACCCAGCACGGCAGCCGGTCACCGCGTCTCTCCTGCACGCACGGGCTTGCACGGTGACTGTCTTCCGTCCGAGCGAGTCTCGGCGGCGGCGTCCCGTCTCCGGGCTCCGCGTGCGACCCCCCACAACGTGCGGGTCTTCCGGCTGGACGTTTGCAGCATGGACCCCGTGTCTCCGTTTCCCAGCCCCCGGCAGTCCCCGCCGGCGCTCTGCTCCGGAAGCTCGGAGCATTTCGGTCCATCGAACGTGTGTGTGTGAATGTGTGTGAGTCGGATATTGTCGCCCCACGTAGAAGCACGCGCGTGCACAATCTGTGTTTGCCTGACACGTTGCACAGGTGCCCTGGAGGTCTGTCCACGTTCTTGCAAATGGACGGACGGCCTGGGTCTTGAGGGCTGGACAATTGGGCCTCGAGATCACGTCCTAGCTCAGACCCCGAAAATGGGTGCATTCACGGGATCTGCTTCTTCCTGACAGGTGAGGAACACTCGCTCTGCTCTGATGGAAAAGAGAGACCACAGTCCGCCGTCGCTCGGCACAGGCCCCTGGATAGCGCCCGCGGGGTGGCCCGGAGAGCGTCACGGGGCCTGGGAGCGTCCCCGGAAGGTGAGGAGGGACAGCGCGTTTGCCTGTCCGGTCGCTCCAGCCATGTCTGAGGTCCAGGGACCCCTGGGCGCCCCAGGTAGGCCACGGCTGCAGAACACGGGCAGAGTCAGGAAGGCGACCCTTGAGTGGAGACGTTCCTTCACGAGATGTTGGGGGAAAAGCCAGCGTCGCCGGGAGATCCAAACCCGGCGCCCGGCCAGGCTCCCGAGGCCGTTTCACATCCTGGACCCGGGACTGTGGGACTGGAGTCCTCGGAGAAACACGCACGGGCGCGTCCACGGTGCGGGGCAGGGCCTCGTCTCCACACGCTGCACCCAGACGCCCGTCCTCAGAGGCAAAGTGTCAAGCAAAAACAATCGCGAGAGCATCCGTGAGGGAACGAGTGTGCTTTGTGTCAATAAAACTTTATTTATACACACACAAGCAGCAATAGTGGCACAGGAATCCTGCCCCAGGGCCTCCGGCAAGGGCCGGGACGGGGAAACACACAGGTTTCAACACCACATCGGGGTTAGGTCACAGCTCCCGCCGCAAGGTCCAGACGGCCTGGGAACCCCCAATACGGCCACGTCGGCACTTCTCAGGGCCGAGGACTCGACCGCCCCAGAGACTCGGACGTGTCCTCTCCCCGCGTGGGGACATTTGAGACACTGGTGAGACCCAGACGGGAACCAGGAGCCGCGTCACGGCGCCGGACAGAGGCAGCGGGACCGAGATAATAAACAGTGTGGGTTCGCGTCCTGGAATTGTTGACATACCCGGCCGGCGGCTGTCCCAGACGTCGCTGACCACCCAAGGGGACGTGAGAGCCGGGGTTTGCAGGCTCTGCCCCGGGGAGCAGGGTCCCGGGCTCCCTGTCCGGCGAGGGCCCCCACGGGACCGTCCCCGTCGGCGTCCCCGAGCGGTCGGCGGCAGACGGACCCACGGCCGGCCAACAGAGGGTGTTGCACCCAGCGGCCGGCGGCCACGCAAAGCCCTGTTTGTTGCCTCGTTACCACGTAAGCCGGCCCGTCTCCAACGGGGACCCTCGACAGACACCAGCGCCGGGAAGGCTGGGTTTCCTCCGTGCTCCCTACACAAGAGTCCGGGACGGCTTCCCGCGTGGGCTAACACGGCTTTAAGTCACAGGTTGTGTCCCCTGAGCGTGGGCACAAGGGTCACCTTTCCCTGGGCCTGACTGTCCCCGGGCCGACGTCCTCGCCACGCAGGGATGGACGCACGGAGGGAAGGATGCTGGCCCTCGTGGATCCGGCCGGCAGACGGCCGTCTTCGGTCTCCGCGAACTGAGGCAGAGCCGGCCCCGCGGACACGGACAGGCAGCCCGGCTCAGCGTCCTCGAACCTCCTGCCTCTGTCCCTGCTGCTCCCGCTGCGTCTCCGGGACGGGGGCCTCTTAATCACTCCCGTCCTGTCGTCCCCGCGTCCCCAGAGCTGGGGTGCCCGGCATTAGCAACTGAATGGGTTAGGGTTAGGGTCAGCCCGACTCATGGTCCTCACGGCGGCTCCGAGCCTCCCCAGCCGCGGCCACCGCCCGGACCCCGTGAGCTCCCGTCCCTCTGAGGCCACAAGAGCCACATCCTGGTGCGCATTCTGAGCCGCAAACACGTCCGTCTGTCGTTGAAAACCTAACGTCCCCCAGACGGACCCCAACCGTTCCCGCGAGTAACACGGCCTCGGACGCCCCCGCAGGAGAAGGGCTCAGCTTCAGGACGCAGACATCGACCGACTGTTGAATGGCCGCCGTGTGTGTCCACCGTCCCGAGCGTGCACCCCGCAAGGAAAGAAACACGGGGACGGAGAACGGGCTGTCGGAACCAGGAGCTTCTGTGAAAAACGGTAATTCCCGGCGCGTCAGGAGCAGGAAAAGCCTTACGGGAAGGCAAGACAGGAGGTGCTCGGACGACAGGTATGTGACAGCCCCGGGGTACGGGGTCAGATGCGTCCGGTACACACGGATCCGTGTGCGTGTGCGTGTGCGTGTGCGTGTGCGTGGTGAATAGGTGGGACCCAAGCGTGTGTGTTCCCGTGTGCGTGTTTGCAAACAAGACGGCATCCGTGGTTGGTGCTGGGTGCGGGCCCATTCCCGCGGGGCGAGGCGCTGGTGTGCCCCGGCGGCACGCAAGTTCGCAGCTGTACGTGCGTGTGGCCACGGGGGTGCGGGGGTGTGCATCTCCCTGCACACGTGAGGGCGTGCGGGGGGGTCTCCCCAAACCGGGAGGCTGCCGTACCCCCTGCCGCTGCCCCTGCTTCCCCTTTGCTTCCCCGTTTTGAGGCCCCCAGTGGCCCCAGGGAAGTAACACAAAGTTCTCAGCAAGACAAAGGTCTCGGCGTGGTCAGCCAGGGACCCACATCTGACCCCTGCTCCCGCTGAGGGCCCCGGCACCCCTCCCCTGGATGCGGCCTCCTGTCCACGTGCAGGACGACACGAGGTGCCTCACCGGCTCCTTCCACCCTGCATCGTGGAACCATCCACGCGGGCTGTCCCAGCGCCGGACGGCTGGGGAACGCGGACCCACGGCCTGACCCGGGACGGCCCGCACACCCCCCACGCCCATCCGCTTCCTCCCACATCCCGGGAACACCTGCTTGGACAGAGGAGTCCCGAGGTCGGGGTGACGTCAGCCCCCGGGTGCAGCTTGGACGCGTCTGTGCACCAGGATCCACGGACTGTCCGGCACGTGGTCCCCACGTCCCCGCAGTCACACGTGCCCAGAGGACCTGCTCTCTTCCTGCGGCTCTGGGGGCCCCGCCAGCCTCACCGGCTCCTTGTTTCCTGTGCTGCAAATTACGACTCGGATGCCGGAGCCGCGCCTCCTACTCCCTGCTCGCCGACAGGGACACGCGATGGCGCGTCTTCGCCTTCTTTTGGTTTTGGCAGGGAAGATCCCTGCAATCTTCCTGGGGCTCCCCCTGTGCACCCCAAAGGGGACCTTAGAAGTGCATGGGAAGTCTCTGGACGGTCACACTGATGGGCAGCGTCTGTGTGCCCAGCGGAGGCCTCCCTGCGGGCACGGAGCATGGCCAGCACGTGCTCGTTCTGTGAATATGTGCACACGGGTACACATGGACGCATGCGTGTGTGCCGTAGTGTGCATATGCACGTGTAAATGCGTGTGACTGCGTCTGTGCCCCTGGGCTTGAGTGTGCGGTGTGAGCGTGGGAATGTGAGTCCATGCCTGTGTGTGCGTGCAAGTGCGTTCTCGCTGGTGTGTACACACCTGTACAAGCACGTGACCGTGAGCACACACCTGTGTGAGACTGTGTTTCCCCGTGGCTTGTGCAGGCGTGTGAGCGAACATGCTTACATGTGCTGGGGCGTGTGTGACTGTGGAAATGTGTGTCTGTACGAAGCCGTGTGCACCCACAGCTGCCACCACACAAGGACATACGTACGTGCCCGTGTTCCCGCGTGTGTCTGCCTGTGGCTGTGCCTGTGTTCCCATGTGGCCCGTGTGCACGTAAGCACACATGTGCATGTACCTACGGGTGTGCACGTAGGACGAGTGAGCGTACGTACATGGAGGCACACATGCGCGTGCGACTGTAAGTGTGTGCGAGTCTGCGTGTGTGCACATCCTTGCTTCTCACGTGTGCATCTACGACTGAGAGTGTGTGCACTAAGACACGTGTGTGTGCGTAACCACACGTGTGTGACCGGAGCTGTGCTCCCATGTGCATCTGTGCACACTTCTGCACTGACTTGTGTGCACACGTGACCGGGGTGTAAGCACAGCTGTGGACACACGTGTACAAGCCTCTGTCCCTTCCCCCAACGTTCCCCTCCTGCCGTCTGTTTCACACCGTGACAGGCGAGCTCTTCCCCGTCCCCCCCGTCCCTCTCCCCACCTGTGCGTGTCACGCAGGGGACAGGGTCTCCATGATCACGAATGACGTGAAATGCCGCTCGCCGTGCGATCTTCTCCCGGAGCCCACGAAGGCACCTGTACGTGCCCCGGTAATGTCTGTGTTCGCTGACGCGGCCTCTAAGCAGGACGTGTGGTCTCCAGAGGTCACCCTCCCGGGTCCCCGTCTGCAGCACGGGACCAACCCCTGACCTCTACTCCAGCTTCCGTGACCCCAGCCACAGGCCGCCCACCATGGCCTGGGACCTCGGGCAGCAGACCCCACACCCGGCCTTCTCCGCCTCGTCTGGCGTCCTCCCCCTCTGCACCATCAGGAAAACGCCTGTCCGAGGACGGACCGTCTGTGTGTCCAACGCACAGCTGGGCACTGAACGGGGGTGAGGGCAACGGACGTGCACGGTTTTGGTCTCCAAGGACTCGAGGCCTATCTGGCCGGCGACTCACAAGAGTACCTGACTGTCCCTCCCCTCCGCCTCCCCTCTCCAGCCCGGGTGTTCACGCCCAGGGCCGCCGTCTGCCTCCTGTCCACTCTCCAAAATCACACCGTCCGTTTACAGAAATTTCTGAAGCACCGTTGACGAGGGCGGAGGTCGGTGGTCCCGTGGGCTCAGCTCCCGCACGCGAGGGTGACGCTCGGTGCCCGTGCACACCAATCCCGGGCATGCCGCTCACACGCAGGCCGGCTCGGGCTGGGCACACCCGCTCGGAGGGGAGGCCTTGCTTCTGCTAAGGTCGCACATGTGTTCGTGGCACGCTGGGCCCTGGGTCTCCATCAGGCTGATAGCTCTGCACCCGGCGTCCCGCAGGACTAGGCAGGCCCCTGTGACCGGAGCGGAGCTCTGGGGACGCGTGGGGACAGCGGCTAAACGGATCTCACGAGCCGTCTCTGCAAGGCCCGGGCTCTGCGGGAGCGCAGGACGGCGCCTGTTCCAGGCCCCAGAGCGAAGCCGGGAGCTGGGTTCTCCGGGTACCTCGGCCCCGTTCAACGTACAAACAAGCCGGTCAAGACGTCGGAGGCCTGTCCAGGCCCAACAAGGAGGAGCCGTGGTCCACGGGTTTGCAGAGTTCTCTCTGCTTTGTTGCTCCCATCCGCGGAGTAAGGAGGCAGCACGGGGGGGGAAACCTAAAAAGTGGTTTTCGGTGTGTTTTACATGTTGCCCTGCGGGGCCGGGAGGGGGGAGGCCGGGAGGAGCAGGAACCGAGACTCGGGCTGGAGGCCGTCCAGCAGGAAACCCGCGGACTGGATCGGTTCTGCCCGCGTTCGGGCTCCAGGGAGCTGCCGAGGCATCACGTGGGCATCGTGGGAAAGCGGGTACACGCGGCTCTCGTATTGGAAAGCACAGGCTCCTGCCCTCCCCGCGCTGTCTCCGGGCATGGAACGCTGTCCACGCTGTTCCAGGATGGAACCCGCAGGAGTTGTGTCCTCCCTGGACCCCGTCTGTCCCTCCGGCGGGTCTGTCCACAGAGCTGCAGCCCGTCTCCGTTCCCACGTGAATCAGGGGCTTCCCGATACCCAGTGTTGCTCCTGGAGGTCTTCGGGGCCTCGTTGGGGGAGAGGGAACGTGCCCAGCCTCCGTGGGCCGGCGCACGTCCGGGCTCTGCCCCCGACGCGGGAGAGGACGACGCGGCATTTCCCACACAGGGGATGAGCCTGCATGTTCTGCATGGTCATACTCTATCCAGAAAGGCCACAGACGAGGCGGGAGCCTCAGCAGACCCCGTACAAAGTCCCATCTGCCCTCCCACACGAATTTCAGAAATGAAAAACAGTACGGAGCACGGAGAGTAGACAGTGCAACCGCGGTAAAGAGAGCCAAGGTCCGTTTGTGCACGTCCTTGTTCAGACGCCTTATCCAAAGGGGAGTCGCAGTGGTCAGCTGGGAAGCAGCAGACTCCCCACGTGCGTCCACGGCCATGAAAACATGCAGCAGAGTCGCCAGAAGAAACATCAACCGTGGCGTTGCTGGGTGTTCCTAGAGGCGAGGGTCTACAGAGGCCGCGGACCGAGGTAGTGCCCAGGCTGGGTCCACGTGGGAAGGCAGCCATTCTGGTTCCAACGTCACCATGACATGATCACATCAGGCTGGATTCGTGTGGCCACCAGAGACGCCGTCACCGTCATCCTGGAGATGTTGCTGCTGGACTTCCGTGACCACCAGAGACATGGTCACCGTCATCCTGGAGATGCTGCAGGTGGATTCCTGTGACCTGGGGGAAGAGAAGGATCCAGGCCCACCGCCGTGCAGTGTAAACACATCCCTTCGTGACACATCCCAGAACCCTCCTTGCCCTCCTTGCAGGTGGACATTCCCAGCAAATGTAAGGGGGCGTCACCTGTCATCGTGACATTCCCCGCTTTGCAGAGGTGAGCTCCCAAGCTGGGGCTCGACCACGGGCCGGACCTGGGGGCCACCTCCCTCCGCAGCGGCACGGTGAATGCACCCTCTGGCCGGAGCGGGAGTCCCCACGCACCCACTCGGACCCCTGCTCAGACTCGGAGAGTCCTCAGCCAGTGATGCTCTCCCTGCTCTGTTTTCGGTTACAAAGAGACACGGCGTCTCTCCACGGAGTCTCTCCATTTTACCCCGTGAGGATCGTCCACGGCGCTGGTAGGATTTGATGGGAACTTCCCATCCCCACCGCCAAGCTCCGTCCCGACAGAGGTCTTCGTCACTCTTCCTCGGGAGACGGGAACGGATCTGGGAATGGATGGGAAGAAGAACGCACATCGTTCCCAGATGGTCATGGTGGACGTCCACTAAAACCCAAGAGAACGAATCGTAAAACTGTTGAGAACCATAAGCAAATCTGGCAGGAGCTTCTGACACAAAATAAATATTCCCAAAGCCAATCGCCTTCTCTGTAGCAACCACGGCTCGTCAGGAAACATCAGAGAACAGGACTTCATGCACGACAGCGCCACAAATACAGAATGTGTATAAACGCGATCGAGAACCCAAGTGTGGAGCCCATGTGACCCGTCTGATGGGAGAAAAGCCAAGCGGTATTGACAGACCAACGAAAGGCAGCAGAAGTACATGGACAGACGTACCGTTTTCCTGAAAACAGACTCAAAAGACTATGAAGACATCGATTCTCTAATTATTAGCGTCTCAGGTCAATGTGGTTCCAATTAAGTCCAGACACATTTGTTTTAGCTTTGGCAAAATTAATCTGAAGCTCTTCTGGAAAATAAATTTGTAGGAAAAGCTAAGAAGTCTTTTTTTTTTTTTTTGATAAACTCAGATGAATGTTGAAAGAGTTAGCCATTCAAAGAGCAAAACACATTTTATTTTAAGGGTACCATAATTAAGACAATATGGGACGAAAATAAGAATTAGCAGATGGGAGAAACAAAAAGGCCTGTAAAAAAAATAGAACTAAGTATGTATGAACACTCTACAGTGCATAAATACATTCTTAAAAATCAACAGAGAAATGGAGGGAAAAAAAGAAAATTTGGCATCTAGTGTTGGGATGTTATTGGGGAAAAATGAATCAGGACCCCACCTCGGATCAAAACCACAATGAATCCCAAGCATATTAAAGTATAAATTAAAAAATTAAATCAGAAAATATAGAATTGTCCAATGACAAGGACTGCCCAGAAATATAAACAGCAGGAGAAATTGTATGGAAAAAAGGATTGATCTGGCTACATGTAAATTGAAACACTTTATGTCTAAAAACTAGAAACCATGTTAAATAGCTCAAAAGAAACTGAAAAGTATTTACAAACTCTATTAATGATATAGGGCTTGTGTCCTTCATATGTAAAAAGCTCTCAGTAATCAATAAGAATGACAGGCGCTTATTGAATGCTTTGTGTGCATTAAAACTTCAATGCTGCACACTTTCTATAAAATATCTAGTTTAAATATCCCCAAAACCCTGTTGATGTGATACAGATTGGGAAACAGAATGAAAGGAACTAATTAAACTGTCCAGCATCGCAGAGCGAGGGAGCTGTGGTTTGGGATTGAAAGACTCCAAAGCTCATGGTCCTAAGCACTGACACTCCCACGCCCCAAACACACACTGGAACAATGACCCCCTTCACCCACGTGCAGGAGAAAATGACGCACAGCCAAACAGAACACGGGAAAAATAAATACTCACCACCAAAAGTTACATATGCTTGAAGGAGGGCATGGGAAGGAATGCGCACCGGACGCTCTGTGCTCCCAAGGAATCCTTGAATTCTATCTGCAAAACGAAGTTAAAATTTTTAAAAATTAAAGGAACAGACGCCTCTTAAAACTGTTAAATCTGAAGGGTCATATTTACTTTGTTGAACATAAATTCTAACGCCGGACAGAGCTGCCTCCCCCGCCATGCCGGGCCGTGCTGGTATAAGTCAGAAACTCAGTATAAAGTCGTATTTCTGCAAAGCCCCATGACACTGCGAACGGGGCCGTGGACGAGCCCACCAATCTGATCCAGAAATTTTTCACCAGAAGGTCAAAATTGCATCCTCTGGGGTGTGCAGGGAATGATTGAAATTCCCCCAAGTCAGAGCCCGGATGCATAGACGCGAATGCACCTGTGTGTGGAGACACGAAGCGGCTGCCAAACATCTGAGGTTGGGACGGCGCGTGTAATGTGCAGACACGCTTCTTACGCGGGCTGTGTTGTTTTAATAACAATAAACCGTAGGTTTGACTCATGAATCGATGTCCCGTGTCCTCCCCGAGCTGTGCACGCAGAGCGGAGAAGGATGGAGGCTGATCGAGAGACCCATGGTCCTCTGCAGGCGATGGGGTGTCCCCGAGGAGCCACAGCCCCGGTCACCAGCTCCGACGTCCACACCCTCGTCACCAGCATCCCTTTCCAGCCCCCCTGGGTGCCCCCACGCAGATGACCAATTACTGGGTCTCTGAAACTGTAACAATGTACTTCCAGTTGAAGCTGTAACAATGTACTTCCTGTCAAAAGTGTAACAATGTGCTTCCTGTCGAAACTGTAACAATGTAGTCCTTTCTGCTTTGGAGAGTGATGGCGCCCTCCATGATGACAGGGTGTGTCGTCTGCCCCCACCACCTGCCGCCTGCAGGAGGGACGTCCACAGGCAGCCAGGACCGTCTCCCGGCCTCTCTCAGTCTTGCTGCTCATCTCTCCAACTTGGAGTGCCCTGGAGCCAAGGTCATGTGACCCGTCTTGCATGACAAGCCCCCTCCCCAGGGAACGAGGGACGGAGACGTGCCACAGACTGGGACCCCCGGGTGCACACGGAAAGGAGGGGCTCATTGCATCCCCAGGGGGCCACAGGAAAACCCGACACGCACAACACAGCCAGCACCCATCCTGCGTGACCCCGTGGGCTCCAGGTTCCCAAAGCAGACCGTGCACGTGAGCTCTGTGTCACACGGAGGGAGAGCTCACAAGGGCCAGTCAGGCCACGGAATACGTGTCATGGACCAGCAAAGGCGTCCACGCCCCCCAGCGCCTATGTCCCCAAAAAGTGAAATTCCCTTGGAAAACCGCCCAGGTAAACCCGTCTGGGAGGTACCCCCTCACCGTCCCCAGAGAGATGTGCCCCGATTCACACGTGGACAGAAAACACGTGCTCAGTGCATGTGCCTTTGAGCCCACGAGTGTGCAAACACGTACACCCGGGAACGATGCCCGTCTCTGTGCACACTCACGGACAGACCCAGGACCCCGTCATGTATCAAAACCGAGGCGTTTGGCCCTGTCGTCCGGGTTCAGGTACAGCCTCACAACCACATCAATTTCTCGCCGCGTTTGCAACCAGACACTCGCCCCTGCCTGAGACGAGCCGCCAGCGGGAGACGGGGCTCCCCGGATTTCATTCTTTAACCTAAATAAATGATTCTGTTTACTGCCCCCTCCCCCACCACATCCCAGCTCCCCGAGCTACAGAGCAAACAACTCTCGTCGCCAGCCCGGAAATAAAGCCCACCCGGCCGACGGACGTCTCCAAGCACGGAGTTGTTCCAGTCTTGTCGTTCGTGAAGTTTTGTCCCCAAATCACTTAAAATGGAAAAAGAGGGGGAAAAAAAAAAAACCCCAGGAAGAAAACTTGCCTTGTCTGCCCACATCCCCGTCGTACTTTGTCTGCGGGGCTGTTTTGCATTTCAAGACATTTCTACTCACCTTGAGTTCCCGGTTCAAAAAGAAACAATAAGTTTAATCTTCTCACTTGACAATGATGTATGGTTCTGGAGAAAAACACTTTTCAGGTATTATCATTAAAAAGCCTGTTTTTTCCCCCCTTCCCCCTCCGGTTTCCCGGCACACCTTCTGCATTGAGAAATGCACCCGCTGTTCCTCGGAGACCTGGAAGCCAGTGACGCTCCGGCCTTGAACCGCGGGAGCAGGACACGCGGCGGCCGCAATCCGGGAGACGGAAGGTCCGGAGGTTTGCACCTTGTGCAGTGGCGAATGAGGCCCAGGGACCGTGTGGACGGTCTGGAGGTGGGCGGCCGCTGGCACGCTGCATGCAGGATGATATCGTCCTGGGGGGGTCGCCCGGCCCGGCGCTGAGTGTGAAGGAGCTGGTTTGGGTTTGAGTTCCCGCGTCTGACTCTTCCTCGCCCTTGCGGTGAGCTGGTGGCAAGCTTCTGTGCACACGGCAGGGAAAGGCAGACTGGGGTGCTCAATACGGTGTGAGGAATCGGAGACACGGGTCCCCACGCCCACGCCCGGCCTGCTCGCCATAGACAGGGAAGCCCAGGGGTCTCCGTGACCTCACGTAACTCTGACCGTGGGATGCATTCCTGAGTGTGGAGCAAAAAGCATGGACACAGTGCAGGGAAACCTTCCTCCTGCCCCCCGGAGTGAGGCTTAGCGGCCCACGCAAGGATGACCAGGAGGACATCAGACCGCAGGGACCAGCGGGTTTTCCGCCCCCACGGGCAGAGCTCGGTGACCAGCACCGCAGAACCGTGGTGGACACTTGGGTGGGAGTCATGGTGACAAAGAACTTTTGCAGAGATGGAAAGGCGGAGGGCGCGTTTCCAGCTTCCGGGGCTGGCCGTGGGTAGGGAGGGAAACACGAGGGGGGAGCCCGTCGGCTAAGCTGTGTGCTCGCGCAGCTCTGTCTGGGGCACCAGCTTTCCGCCCTGTTTGCGGCCGTGAAACCTTCCCCCGAGAGGGAGTCACAGCCGAGCTCATTTTACAAGAATGTCAGCCGTGCGTCGGCTAAGGGTCTCTCCCTCCCGGAGGGCGTCCTTCTGCCTCTGTCTCTGCTCCGTGGCCTCCAGCTCAAAGCCGTGCTGACGCCAAACGGCACCATTTAGGGGACATGCTGCGTCCCTATACCAACATGCCGATGTCCCCGAGACACTCAGAGCTCTCCAGACCGATGCAGAATTGGATTGCGGCCCTCGGGATGGCGTCCTGATTCCTTGTATTGTTGCTGCCATCGTTTAAGGCAACGGAAGGACTTTTCCCATCGGGTGTGAACGTGGACACGGACGTTCCCAGCAGCGCGATCCACAGCCACTAAACCCAAGTGTCTGTGGACGAACGGACAGAAGGACAGAACGTAGTGCATCCACGCGGGGGAATATTCCTCGGCCGTGGGAAGAGCCCAGGCCTGCACACCCGGGGCCCCGCGGCCAGATCTGGGACAGAGGCAGGCGCCCGAGACCACATGACGTGGGACCTCACGGAGATGACACGTGCAGAACAGGAAAATCTAGAGACGGAAAGCCAGTGTGTGGGCCGCGGGGGCTGGGAACGGGGACGGGGGCTGACGTCTTCACGGATAGACAGTCATGGTTAAACCTGACATGATGCGTCACGCTTTGAACTTTATTTGTATTCCTTAATTCCTCTCAGCTGTCGTAAGGAAAGGATCATCTGTGCGTCAGCAGAAACAGCCCCACTCAGAAGTGCTCGTCCCCCCACGGGCAGCGAGCCTGGACGTGAGAGCGTTGGGGTGCCCCGTGCGTGACCCCAGGCCGTCCTGCCCACGGCACAACGTCACCAGCGGATGACGGCCGGCCGACTCCCTGCACCCGGGGCCGATTGCCGAGAATAGCACCAACAATAAACACGGCCGGTGTGCCGACATCTGGAGCCCTGCCTTCTGGGGAAGAAGAGAATATATTTGTTTATTTATGCATTTTCTCATTTTCTTTTTATATACAAACTTACTTACACACGCTAATATATATTGCTTATACGTTAATTGCTGACGTATCCTGTAATTTGTATTAACTTCTGTTTAATTGCTCATTATAATTACACGATTACCTGTGCTCATCGGCAATTTTATACACCTTTTATATAATTACATTGTTGCTCTGTGTAATGGAATTATATCGAAACACAGCTGAAGTTATATAGTTTTTACATGTAATTGTTATTATCATCTACAATTGTGTATTTATACGTGGTGTTTCCCATCATTGTAGAGTTATATACGTGTGTCTAGTCCATACAGCTGTTGCATATAATATGTAACACAGAGAGTTGATACACAAAGTCGTATGTTATTGTATGTATATTTGTATACATTTGTAATTGTATAACATGTAAATTAAATTAGTTGTTATATATAATCATACATAATATATATTAGATTATATACGTGTTCTATGTAGCTGTTCCATATAAATTATAATTATTTATACATAATCATTGTAATTACTATTTACTTAGTATTAATATAGAATTCATAAGTCATATTATTACATAATTGCCACATATAAATTGACATTTTAAATGTATCTACGTTTACATACATAATTGCCATATATAAATGGACATATTAGAGGCACCTGGATAGCTCGGTCGGTTAAGGAACGGCCTTCGGCTCAGGTCATGATCCTGGAGTCCCAGGATCGAGTCCCTCCTCGGGCTCCCCGCACGGCAGCAAGTCTGCTTCTCCTTCTCACACTCCCCTTTTCGTGCTCTCTCTTTCTCTCTCCCATTCTCTCTCTTTCAAATAAATAAATAATCTTTTAAAGAATAAATAAATAAATTGCTGTATTAAATGTATCTCTGCTTCCATACATAATTGCCAAGTACTCACGTGTTCAATGTATCCGTATCTACATACACAGGTTACAACGCGTTCAAAGTATCCGTATGTACATACACAGGCTACGCATGTTTCCCAGGGCGGGTGCGACCGTCGGTGTGCCATGGATGCGACCGTCTGCGTGTTGTACCCTTGCCCACGAGCGCCCACGGCGAGGAGGCAGCGTCCTGTCTGCTTCCGGGCGGGCGCAGCACTTGGAACGCTGCGTGAATGACACACCCTGTGTGGACGGGCGTCCTGGCCCCGAGGCGTCAGAGCCCACTGCCCGGCGCCGCTGGGATCCGAGAGAAATCGCAAACACCGGGTACGGTCGGACAGACACACCCAGACCCCCCTCTGGCATCATTCCGTCCTGTCTCCTCCAACTGCCCTGCGGACGCAACGCCATCGGCCCAGGGCCGCGTCCTGGCCCCAAGGGATGCGGGATGTGTTCACCGTGGACTCGGCTGTGTCGTCCGGAAGCCTAGACTTCTCTCAAACACCAAGTCCCACCCGGTTCCGAACGCCCACTGGTGGCTGCTCCTTCCCACCGCAGGTCGGACAGACGCCGGCGTTAACGGAGGCCAGAGTCTCCAGCAGGGACACAAGAGGACCCCCTTCGGGACGGTGCTGGGACATGCGGGGACCCCCGTCAGCTGAGGGCAAACCGTCCCCATGGGAACGGAGACGTCAATGATGGATCCTCCGGAGGGTTCCCTGGCCGCCTTGTCCTATCTGAGAAAGAAAACTGTCCCCTGAGGAAGGGAGTCTCAGGCCTTTAAGAGCAGGAGTCCTGGAAGGGAGTGCGAGCAGAACTCCACTGGCCTGGCGGCCCCGACCTGGGCATCTCGTACTCTGCCCCAAGCAGGACCCTGTAGACCGGGGCCTCTCCCGTCCTCACGCAGGTCGAGGGACTCCACAGCCGGTCCCGGGGGACGCCTAGACTCTGCTTCCCCACCGCGTACCATTGGCCAAAGGTCTTCTCCACGTTTCCTTCCTTCAGGACTTTCAACATTTCCCCCTAATCTCCCCCTACACACAGAGGTTTAGCATCACAGACACACCGTACGCCTCTAAATACTGTCTGTGTTCCTTGGACTCCATATACGAAAACAGTACAAAGGTCTCATCACCCTGAAGAACCCATTTTCCACCAAAGGACGGGATTGTGTTCATCCAAGGTCGCCACAATCCACGTTAGCAGAGACAGGACAGCCTCAGGCATGACGCTGGCAAAGTTTAAAACCGCTGAGGTTAATAGTGTATGCAGATAGTATATGTTAACTAAATTGAATTTAATTTAAAAAAATTTAAATAAGAAATGAAAGATAACTAAAGAGAAATCCATAATAAAAAACCACTCACGCTTGTTTCTAGGACATGTAAATCCACAAGGAAGAGAAAGCCCCACGAAGGAAAAGGGGTATAAGATAGGAACACGGACGTCCCACGATGGGGATGGACACAAAACGTATGTACAGGTTCCTAACTCTCTAACAACCAGAGAAACGTGCGGAATATGAGGGTATTTTACTCCGTGTGGGTCGACAGAAGTTAGGGAGGCGGGTCTACGGAGTGGTGCAGGGTGATGGGGGGCAAACTCATCCTCTGCCTGTCACACGTGCCCACGGCCACAGCCTCCAAGCAAGCACACTGCAGAGATTTTGTGAGCTGAAATAATGTCCCTGTCAGAAAGGGACAGATATGAGGATGGCCACCTGGGCTGCGAAGTAGGGGTGGGAACGAGCTCGTCGGGGATGGTAGGCAGCACTTGCAAACCGTGAGCCACACGGACACGTGGCAACATGGACAAGCGTGCAAAAATAACACCCAGGGCAAAAAGAAAGAACAGAGGTGTTTGGTCATGAGGCAATGGGTGTGAATTTATAAAACCACACAAAGAAAACAGTCTGTATTCTGCAAACACAGGCCACTGTGTAAAGTCACAAGTCAAACCCTTTAGAACGGGTGTTTATGGTGGAGGAAGGGGTGGGCATTGTTGGGAGGAAAACCTTTCGTCTTCCGAATTGGGTGCAGTGCTGGGGGCCTGCAAATTAACCGATGATAGAGTAACAGGAGGAGACAAGGTCTGCTTATGGTTACGCACAGGATTCCTCAGGGATGAATAGCTCAGCTAATACTCATGGATGGAAAAAGATTGACAGCGTAATTGTGATGGGGTTTCCCAAAGCCTTTCATCTTGGATGCCAAACAACACAGTGGAGGAAGACAAGGAAGAAACTTGTGTAGAAACTTCTTACCTTTTCCCCAAGTCCTGCTCCTCAACACCTCCCACCTGGCAAGCTCCCACTGCCCTGGGTCAGGGCTCCCTCCGGGATGGCCGGGCCCAGCCAGCCTAAGCCCCTCCCCGTGTCCACTGAGACCAGCCGTGTGTGTGTGTCCGAACCCCAGTGTTCTGCCAGGGCCTCAGGCCGTCCGCCATCCAGAGAGACCCGCTGTCGGATCCCTGCCAAAATGCGATGCTTGTAATAAGGGGCCTGTAATAAGGGCTTGTAATAAAGGGGCAGAAATAAAGTAACCCTACGTCAGAGGTTCATTGAGCTCATTAATGAACAGGGGAACCGGAAATGTGGAAGCAGAATCTGAACTATGGATACGCACGTTACACAAACATGACACACACGTGCACACACACGCGGCACATATACGCACATGGACACGCGTACACACAACACACATGCAGACAGCACAAATGTACGCACATGGACATGTGCGCACACACACACACACACACACACACACACACACACGAGCCTTGTTCCCAGTCCTCAGAGCCCCTGAGAGGAAGAGGGGTCCAAAGCAGCAGCCCGGGGCGGGAGGTCATCCGCATCTCTCTGTGCAGGGTCATTTGCATCACTGTGGGCTGCCTCCAGTCCGGCTCACCCCTGCAGAGCTGCGAAGTAGTCGCCTGCCCTCATGGCATCAGCATTGCTTCAGACCGCGGACCTGCCGCCCCCTCCACGGTCGCCCAGGAATACCTGCGGCTCGTTCAGACCGCGGACCTGCCGCCCCCTCCACGGTCGCCCAGGAATACCTGCGGCTCGTTCAGACCGCGGACCTGCCGCCCCCTCCACGGTCGCCCAGGAATACCTGCGGCCCGCTTGCCAGCTCCCATGCATGTTTCCTGCAGCCCCTCACGTGGGTCATTGCCAGGGACGGTGACTACAGCCTCCACACGACGAGACCAGAGATCCGCTGACTGTGTCACGGGCCCACCTCTCTGCTGATTCCCGGAGTTCAGGGGCCTCCGTGGCCGAGGAGGTGGCCGCTGCCCCGACCGCAGGAAGCCGAGAGTGGGGGTCCCCCGTTCTCCGCGCACGGCCCCCTCCCCCGCCACGCTAACCACACATCCGATTCCTGTTTCCACCTGCAGCGTTCGGTTTCCCTGGATTCTCCCTGTACCGGGGACGACTGTCTGGCTTCTCTTGGTTCGTGCCCTCGAGGGCCGTCCTGTGTCCTCCCCCAGGGCACGAGATGCTTCTTCTGGATAACCCAGTGGTAGCTCTGCAGATTCACGAAAACTCCTCCATCCAGCCAGACGGCCCAGGAAAGGGGTCATCCGTCATAATCAATGGGCTGTTAGGGGGCATGAAGGCCCTTCCGTAATCAGAGAGCGCATCGTAATTCCACGCCATTGAAAATGGAGTCTGGGGAGACCGTCCCGGGTGCCCGATCTCCTTCCAGGGGAGGCCGGCAGGGAAGGGTGCGTTCAGACACACCCCGGAAGCCTTGCAGCGTGGGCGCCTCACCCCACACTCGCCACCCCGTAAGTCCACCCCGAGCCCGGGCACAGCACCACGACCCCTCCGCCCTGCTTACGGATCCCTCACCAGACACGTTTCTTCTCCGGAGTCAAGGTTGATTCTAAATCATGACAAGCCAGCGGCCCGTTTTATTCATGACCGGAAGCCCAGGGGGACCCGCCCTCCGGAGCCAGCGGCCCCTCTCGAGAGGGGGGCCCTGCCAGGAGCGTCCCAGCAGCTGGGAAGAAAACAGGGCTCTGCGTTCCATTTGTAATGCCGGGCAGACCGGACCCCGCGTTCCAGTCCCAGCGCATCCGGGGTCCCGGGGTCCAGGGCATTCTGCTCTCGCTTCCAGACGAATTAGTGCCTCGGGGAACGTCGTCTGCCTGTTTGACAGGTGTGCAGACCCTCCCCTCTCCTCCTGCTCACCTGCGACAATCACGGGTCCGTGCCCGGCTAGAGGGAGGCCCCGGGTGGCTGCGGCAGGATGGGGAGGGGGGTTCCCAGAGGCCTCCTCCTTGGTTCCCGCCCGGAAATGACCAGAAAGGCGGGGAGTCGGCTAAGTAAACACAAACACGGGGGTGTAGGGTGGCCCTGCAGGGGCAAGGCTGGGATTCTCCGTGTCCTTCCCAAAGCCCCGTGCACGTGAATGCTCGCCCCTCATTATTCGGGAACTCTCCTGTTTCTTTCAGTCCCAGCTCCTTTTTTCCCCCTTTTTCCCCGTTTCTGCCGCCTTCCCTTCCTCAAACACGGTCGGGCTGTTATGCAAAATGATTGCACGTGAGCGGGTCTGCCGTCTTGTCCCTCCTCCTTTTGCCTGGAGGCTCCGTACCCCGCGGGGGTCAGGGGTCGCCTTCTACATCACGCGGACCCACAGTCCCTTGTGAACGATGCCGCCGACACGCCGCTCAGGACGAAACCGACCCGCGTCACACGCCGGCCCGGGGCTGCCGTGACGGGAGTGGCGGATTCCACGGCTAAGGGGCGGATGATGGCCACCACCGACCTCGCGGGCTCCGACGGCTTCGCGCCAACCGGTGTCTTGCACACGCTCCGCGCCCCGCGGCGCCAACACACTCACGTCCGTGTGCACCCGTGTGCAGCTGTTGGTGCACACACGTGTGCATGTGTGTCTGTGTCCCGTGTCCTTGCATGTGCACGTGGGTCTAGCTGTTCGTGCGTGTGCGTGTGCACGCATGTGTGTGCGTGTGCCTGTGTGCACGCATGTGCTCTTTCTACCTCGAGCCTGTTCCGGATCCTTCCAGGCCCCGTGGGGCAGCCGTCTGACGTACCCCTTATTCGGGCACTTTAACACACACGAAACGCAGCTGCCTGGTGGGTGCCGTCCGGGCACAGTGAGGGGGAGCCCGCGTGTGCCTTCGCCCTCCGCGGCAGGGTAGGACAACGGACTGGGAAGGTGGGGGTCTCTCCAGCGGCCTCCTGCACAGTCCGCCGACGGAGGACAGATTTCCACGGATGCCGGCTCCTGGAAAGGATGCGAAGCCCTGAGAAGGACTCGGAGCCGAGCCTCCCCTGGAAGGGCCCGCGCGGTGGGTGCGTGAGGAGTGCAGGTTCAGCCACACAAGACGCGCAGATGGAGGCCGGCCGAGTGCACGGAAGCCTGTGCGCTTGGAGACGCACGAGGAGTCCCACGGAGCTTCAACGCAGGTAGCAGAGGTTAGGAGCGTGTCAAACGTCCCTGAGTCCCCAAGGACCCGGGGGTCTGCTGGAGGACACTTCGATCTGGAGCTACAGTGACCCTGGCAGAGCCCCCACGGTCTCTGGGTCCACCGTGTCCGTGTGTGCCCTCAGTGCCAAGCTCCGAGGACGGCACGGGGCACCCGAGTCCAGGAAGACGGAGACACCTGGGCAACGGGGCCCATGGCTCTCCCCAACTGAGAGCAACGTTGGTCCATGTGCAGGAACCCGACGGCCGTGGGGGCGTCATCTTGGACCCACATCTGCCTCCTCCCCGTGTCCAGGCTCCAAGACCGTCCCTGCAGGTGGAGGTCACAGGAGACTCTGAGGGGTCAGGCTGCATTCAGGTCGCCCATTCCGGAACGCCCCGTGCACCGCAGAGCCTAGTTTCCACGTCAGCGGGAACACCGTCATACGCTGGTCTCTGAGAGCAGCTGGAGCCCAGGGCCACCGCCCCGGAGGACCCAACTGTGGCCCGGCCATCCTCCTGCCGTCCTGCAGACAAGCAATCTGGGGCCGCATCCCAGGGCAGGAGGCACCTGGCTGTTCCAGCTGTAAGCCAAGCTGGCAGACCAGGCAGTCTGGGGACTGAGGGACGGGCAGTGCAGTGTCCTCGGGGCTGGCATAGTCCGCACTTGAGCACGAAGGAGGTTGGGGCTGCCCCGGTTGAGAAGGTCAAACAGCCTCTGTGGGCCAGAGAGATGCCCTGGTAAGGGTGGGGGGGATGGAGAGTCTCGCCCAAGAGGTACAAAAGGGCAACGTGGACCGAGGGGTTTCGGGGGTCAGGGTCCAACGGGGTCCAGGACCACTCAGAACTACGTGAAGGAAGTAAAAGAGAAAGTCCCAGTGGGTTTGCTGTCAGAGGGTCACGGAAGACAAGGGGCCCCTTTGGGGGTCAGCCCAGAATGGAAGCGAGATCTTGGGGCTGCCGAGGGCCTCCCCGGTGTCCTCGAAGCTCGGCTGTGCGGGGTCAGGAGAAACAGGCGGGCAGGGCCGGGCAAAGCTCAGTGCCGCGTCTTGCCGAAAACCCTCACCGCGGGTATCGTCCCCAGAAAGACCAGAGATGCTCCGTGGGGAGGTGTGGGGGGTGTCCGAGGGGGTGTGGGGACCTCGCATCGCGGGGACCGCGGCCAAAGACATGCCCGCCTGGAACTGGAGAGTGTGGCCTCATGTGGGATCGGGGGCTCTGCCGGTGGAACTAGGGACTGACGTGAGGTCCTTTGGGGGAGGACGGGGCACTGGGGCACTGAGGGACGGGGCACTGGGGCACTGAGGGACAGGGCACTTGGGCACTGAGCCCCCCATACGCAAACCCCAAAGTCCACGTACAGCTTTTGACTCGCCCAGAGCTGAACGAGTAACAGCCCCGCGTTGGCCAGAGCCCTTATCCATGCCCCCAAAGAGCGGACGCACACTCATTCCGTATGTTCTGTTTGCTGCGCTGTGTTTGCTGTGTTTTTACAACAAAGCGTGCTGGGAAGAAGAAACCTGATTAAGGAAATCGTAAGGGAGAGAAAGCACATTTACAGGACTGTCCCGTGTTTATAGGGGAAGGGAAACTGCTGTCCAGATGGACCGGGCAGTTCAGACCTGAGCCATTCAAGGGGCAGCTGTCCTTAGGGTCAGGCAAGGCCGTGTAGCTGGAGCCCGGGGTGGGATCACTGTCCCTCCAAGAAGACACGGAAAAACCAGGGTTCCCTCCCCCGCTGGAGAAGGGAACCCAGAAGTCTGCAGTCCACGTCCGCCTCCAGACTCAAGAGGAACGAGACCCACCGGAGACCGGAGAAGGTCGTGCGGCTCACTTTCCCGTTGGTGACCACTCCGGTGCTGTCTTGGGGAGCTGATCCTCCGCCCGCGGGATCCCACATGGGCTCTACGCGCAGGGGTTGCTCCCGGCCTGATGGGAAGACACGCCGAGAGCGGAGCGATTCTACAGCTGCGCACACACCCGCAGACCCCAGGAGTAGGTACCGCGGGCCCGCGGCCAGATGTCCGGTTTGCTCCTTAAATTACAAGCACGTCCTGGAAGTTAGCGGGGGACAAGGTGAAGGGAATCCGCACGGTGGTGCCGGCAACCCCGCAGCGGGCTGCTCGGGACAGCCAGCCCGAGCCTGGGCGCCCACACACGCTCCGCGGAGGCCTTCCCAGCTCCCAGGGACCGGCTGTCCCGGGGACCCAGCAGAGCCTTCCCAGCGCCCGACCCCTGCGCCGTCTTCAGCGGAGACGAAGCAGCCCCTTTCCCTGCGCACCTTGGGGAAGATGACTGCGTTTCTCGCTAGGCCGGGAGTCGCCGCAGCGGCCGCGACCAGGCGCACGCGTCCGCCGCCAGAGCGCGCGCCTCTCCCGGCTCTCCCGCGGCGGCCGGAGCGCACGCACCTGCCAGAGCGCCGCGCGCGCCTCGTCATCCCGGGTTAAACAGCTTCTGACGCGTTTTCAATATGATTACATTACAACAAGTGGGTCGTGATTGATAACCTAATATCCGGGCCGCGCGAGCCATCCATCACGGGGACTATATTAATTATTCAATGTAGCCGCGTAACGCGGGAATCAATGTTGCAGATGAGGAGCGGAGACGCCCAACTCCCCGCAGACCCCGACGACATAATAAAACAGGAATACTAAATAATCACGGCCTGTAATCGCCGCCTTAATAAAATCCATTTATTTCCCTGTCAAGGGTATGGCGTGCCTTCCTTTAAAAGAAAAAAAAAACGGTAATTGAATATATTTTTAAGTTCTTTTCGTTTACTGATTCATTTTGGGGACAAGACGACTCGGGTGTCGTAGGAGTCCGCGCTCCAGCGGACGCGCGGGACGGGTGCCCCAGCAGGTGCACGGCGCGGGGGAATTTACAGGGACGCTCGTACGCAGCGCGCGAGGCCAGGTGTGGGGGTGACGTGGCTTCTAGGGGCTCGGAGCCCCCGCGACCTCGGGGGCTGGACCTCGAGCGCAGTGGACGTTCTTCTTGCTTCTCGCTCGGCTTCGCTGGCAGGACTGCGAGACGCAGCCCCGGGGAGCTCCACGCCACTCCGGGGATGGATGCATCTTTGCACGGAACAGCCCCGGGACACTTTCCATTCTACGTGGCACTGAAAATAGGCCTCCCGCGCTTATGTCCGACGTGGACACGTAGGAGGGTCAACGTCAGGCCACGGAAGGGTCGACGTCCTGCGGAGGAAGGGTGCGCGCACGCCTGGGCCCCAGGGCAGGCCGTAATGGTGCGCTCTCCGTGGGCGGCAGCGATGTTCCCGCTGATCAGGTACGTAGCACCTCCCGGGCCACCGCTGGGGAAACGGAGCGCTGTTCCACTTGGATGCCTCCAAGCTGACCACCCCACACTTCCAGGAAACCCACGGTTCAAATATGGAGAGAACCAAACGCGTCTGTCCCATGCCGAGCAGCCGCGTCCGGGAGCGTGGGGTGGAGGAGGGCCGGGCCAATTGCGAAAACTTGGACCCCTGTCTTGATCCGAAGTCTGATACAAGTGTAGACGTCGTTGTGCCCTAAATGAAATGAAAGGCTTTGGGATTGGGAACGCTGGCTGCCAGCGTCTCAGAAATCCTAATCGGGAAAAGTCTAGGCTTGCAGAGTGTTAAGCTCATAGTAGAAAGTAGGGAGCTGCGTGTCCAACCTGCGTTCCAAGTGGTGCCTCTGCCCTAAAAGGACAGTAAACTACCAATGAAAACGGCTGCCATGCACAGTTGCTCAGGTTGTCCACTGCACACTCCGGAGGCTGCCATTCACGTGGGCTGCAGAGGCGCCCTCTGTGGCGCCCAGTACACAGTTTCCATGGTTCATTGGATGAAATGTTTCCAAGCGCACTGTGTGCCAAATAGCGCTGCTTCGTGGGCAAGAGAGAGCCCGGTTCTCTTCCCCACGGCCTTCGGTGAGGTGGACATGCTGCCAACTCGCACGGGGGCCCACCCTGGTATAGGAACGATGCCCGCAGGCTGGTTCCCCAAACCAGAGCCTCTGTGACCCTACAGGGCGAGAGGGACTTGTTGGACGTGGGTAGGGGGGCCCAGTCTGTTCCCCGCAGCTCTGCGCCTGGTCTGACTCGAGCAGTCTGCGCACCGCACCGGGCCACACTGTGCGCAGAGACAATCTTCTCTGTCCTCCCGAGTTCGCGCGTTCAGATGAAGCCCTCGTCCACGGAGGCCACGCGTCCAGCCCTGACCCTAGCGTGGCCGCACGTCTCAGCACCCAAGGCCAGCTGAAGGCACAGCCCGTCTGGACACCAGCACCTGAACCCGTTCTGGCTCCCGCGGGGCCCGCCGGGTCCTCCGTCCGTCCGCACCCCGCCACACCAGGCACGGAGCCCGCACGCCCCCGGCTGCGAGTGGAAACAGCCCCTCCCCTGGGCCGCGCGTGCGCACCAAGACCCTCCCCAGTTCCCGGCGCTGCGGCAAATCGCACGGCTCAGCCCCTCAAGCGGGTGATTCGTGCCATCCACACGGTCACACACAGTGCGCCTGCCCCTGCGACCTGCTTCCAGAACGTTCCACCGCTGCACGGCGCGCTCACGTCACGGAAATGCTGAACGCTGGCTTGTGGGCGCAGTCCCTTCTGACCTCTCCCTCTCTCACAACGAGCTAAAGCAGCTCCAGGGAAAGGCTTCAGGAGATCCGAGGCGGGGCCAATGGACTCTGCAAACGCACTGACCCTCGGAGTGCGCTGACCCCTCTCCGTCTGGGGTCCTCTCATACCCGGTGGAGCCAGTACCTCCGTCTGGCTGCAGAACACCCTCATCGGGGAAAGGAGAGTCCGTCCCCGAGCCCTCGCCCGGCTCCAAGCGACCAGGAATCCATGCCCTGTCCCTAGGGACCTACCAGTTCTGTACGAGTCCCCTATGTGTGGGGTCCCCCGCGACGTGGTCCTGCTGTCTGGCTCTGTCACGGAGCATCCTGTGCTCAGGATCTGGCCACTGGTCTCACAGTGTCCTTCCTATTCTCCGCCAAGTAATAGGTCCCTGCGTGCCGGGACCCGTTTCTGTTTCTGCATCTCTGTGCAGACGGGCAGACGGACCGTTTGGAGGAGCATCTCTGAGAGACAGAGACAGAGAGAGACTGCAGAGCTCCTTCTGCCACCCCCAGGGAGCCCTGGGTCCCCACGTACAGGCAGGACCCAAGAGCATTTGCCAGAGGAGAAGGGGTTCCTTGGTAGCCGAAGCCCACCCAGGGGCCGCATTCTCTCTAAGCAAACCCTGGATTTGGGGGAAACACACCTTCTGAGGGCCACCAACATGCAAGCGTTCCTGCCCCTATCCCTTGGGTCCCCGGGGCGTGCAGAGTCCCGACGGCATCTCCCGGCATTCCTCCCACTTGTCCGTCTGGAAGGACCTCGGGCGGGACCCCAGGTTGGACACCTGGTGAGCGCTGGGGGACGGGGAGGGACTTTGGACAGGTGGGCGTCATGTCTCGTCCCCGGGCGACACGTCAGAACCACAGGATACGGACGCAGCCAACGCGTCCCACGCCTTCAGGCCCAGAACGACTCCCCTCAATTTTCCTCACGTTGGGCAAAGCAAAAACAGTAAGAACGAAAAATAGAAGGGTTGGGGGTTGGGGTTTAGAGCGGTAAAACTGCTCGGGGTTTGGGCTGCTTTGACTCTGATTTGCGTCCAGTGCGCGGCGGTGCCCGTCCGTCGGATGATGCTCCGTGAACTCTGCAGATGTGCCGCCCAATTATCTGCGCGTCCGTTACCCGGAAACATGACAGGTACCCATGAGAGCCGTGAACGGGCCGGGGAAGAGCACGTCCAGACGTGTCAACGTTGCCCATCTACGCGCTACGGCCGCGAACCCGACAGGGACACCGAGGGGCAGCCTGGTTTCCGTCGCGGACGCTGGCTTCAAGCACGAAGGGCCAGAAGCAGCTCTTGTTGTTCACCTTCAGCACACGGTGCCCCGGGGACGCGCTGCCGCAGGGGACACGCGACACCAGCCTTCCCCCCAGTCAGAGCGATTTTGCACACGGATTTTCCTGACGTTCTCCGCCGTGCTCCGGCACGGAACGGGCTGCCGTCGCGACGCCAGGGGAGGCTTATCGCCCTGGGTCCCGCCCACCGGCTCAGCTCCGGCTTTCCACGCGCGATCCTGCTGGCGTGCCGTTTCCCACCGTCTTCCCTTCCCTTCGAATCCCACGGACGCTCGGAGCTCCCCGTGAGCTCGGCGTTGGCCGGCCTGGGCGTGACTTACTCTCTCCCCCATCAACTGGCTCTTTCAGCAGAACCACCTCCTTCCAAGAAAAATCAAAGACGACGGGCCACAGCCAGTGCCCACCTAACGGACTTCCTCGCCCTTGGGACGTGTTTGTGGGGTGTCCTCGGGGCTGCGGGGTCTGGGAGCATGAGCGTGGGACAGGGTGCCCTGCCCGCGGCGGCTGGCGTTGGGGGCGGGGGCCAGAGACGGGTGTTGAGAAGTCGGGACCACGGCAGAGCACTGGGCGCCCGACCCTGTCTCCCAGGCTGGGAGCCTGTATTTTGCCCCCGTTCCCTGGAAAGTCCACAGTCCATCTCCGCAAGGTCACCTGCCGAAATGAAGCTCTTAATCAGCACAGAGCAGCACCTGTCAGAGAGGCCGTCCCCGCCCGGATGGCACAGCCGGTCCTGGGCTCAGGGTCTCCCCGCACGGGTCAGGACTGTTGCCACGTGACCAGTCAGCCTCCGGCCTGTCCAGAAAGCACAGATCAGCGGGTCTCAGGGGTCCGTCTGCCTGTGCGGGAGGGGGGGGTGTCAGCCAGCGAAACCCCCAGCTTCCTAATGAGGTCCTCAGCCACAGCCAAGTCGTACCGCCCTTGCCCCCAGCGCCCAGGCCTGCATCTTCACAGATTCTTCCTGGACCTGCATTTCCAGGCCTGGGGCCGAGGAGGGCGGAGGAGGGGGCCTTCGCTTTCTGTTACATTTCACAGCAAAACGTGTGCGGTCAGGGCTGCGTGACCCGTCTTGAGTTTCTGGCCGAGGAGCGAGGCCTGGACCACCCGCGGAGGGTTCCTCCGGCCTCCGGAGTGCTGTAGGGGAGTCTGCTCAGACGCCGGCGTGTTCCTGGGCCCCTCCCCGCTTCATCTCTCAAGTCCCGACCGGGCTCCATGCAGACCTAGGCCCCGGGGAAGTGGGGAGCGTCTGGACGCAGGTCAGTGCTGCAGTAACGGGCTCGACGGAGGACAGGGTAGTCCTGAGGCTTTCCGGGAGGAGGGGCTCTGAGTTGGCGCCGGGGGAGCCAGCGGGACTCGGAGACGGCCGTCCTAGCCACGGTCCCCGAGAGCCCCGCGAGGCCGGCTGCCTTTGTCCATCCTGTGACACGTCCGTCCCGGTTCACCCAGGAGGTGCCTCCCCGACCCAAGCCGGTCGGGCACAGCGGGACGGGACAAGCCCCCGCGGACGTCCGCTCCCGGGTCCCGACACGCAGGTGGACGCGGCTCACCGACGCAGGTCACTACTCGTGCAGCGCGAGGCATGTGGAGCGGGACCAGGAGGGCGGTTCCGGGATGCCCAGCGGCCCGGCTGCTCTCTGTCCTGCCGTGCACACGCTCCCGCCGGGCTCTCCCCGCGCAGACACACACACACACACACACACACGCCGTGCACACGCGTCTGCGGTGTGTCTGTCCGTCTCCCGGCGCTCCAATGAGGCCGTGAGAAAAGCGGACAGTTACGTGATCGCATCTGACAGGTCTTGGCAGCTGGGCAGCTGAGCCCTGGAAAGGGTCTCTCTCTCCCGGTCCAAGATTGAATTGGGGCTGAAACACGGGGCTCATTTAAGCAGCAATTAAAGGGCCTTACGGAGTGAGGGGGAACGAGATGATTAATGCCGAGGGTCTTGTTGAACGGGCGTATTAAGTAAACTGCTGGTTAAAATGCTCATATATCACCCCCGGGCCCCTAATTGGCTTCCTGTTCCGGCGGCCGTGGCATTTGCAGGAGGAAGGACGTCCCTTTCGCGGGACCGTTGCTAATGCAATAAATCAACCCACGGATTTTAGCTAATTTTGACGCAGACTAAATTGAAGCCATCGCGTGCGAGGGCTTCGCCGTTCAAGTTCGTGACGGCGTCCAAGACGCAGAGCACGGGACCCCGGGAAGCACGCCGCCCCCTGGCTGGCCGCCGTGGAGGGAGGGGAGTCGGGCGCCGGCCCCACGTGCCTGTCCCCCTAACGTGGCTCCCAGCTCCGGGGCCGGCGGGGGGACGGGCGACCTCCTCACGGTGTGGGTTCGAGACGCGCCAGCCTCCCCTCGCGGAACACCCGGGGCCTGTGCCTCACGCGCTGCCACAGGCCCACGCACGTCTGCCACATGAGCGGAGAGGTCTGTGTGCACCGGTGGACGGAGCTGTCCCCCCACCCCCAGGTTCACAGGTGGAAACCCTCAGGCCCAGGACCTCACATGCGGCCGCACCAGGACCCGGGGTCATTAGTCAGGACAGAAGTACATTGAGGGCAGAGGGTACTGGGCCCCGACCCCGCAAGACTGGGTCCTGTACAAGGACAGGGGATGAAGACACAGATACGCACAGAGGCGACCACATGGGGACACGGGCAGAGGACAGGTCCACAGCCCAAGGACAGAGGCCACGGGAGGAACGAGCCTCAGCCCTGCCTGGATCTCGGACCCCCAGCCTCCAGGCCTGGGAGGAACAAATGTCTGTTTTTCTAGGACCCGGTCTGTGGCTCTTGGAACATGGGCTGCCGCGGACTCGTACACGTCCCTGAGCACATGAGCTTCCCCCGAGGACCTGCAGGGAGTTTGCAAATCCTGACACACGTTGCAGACGCTACTCGGTAACCTTCTGTGTTGCCCGGAGTGCATTTTAAATCAATCAGTTTGGCAACCCAGACGTTCCCGACGTGAGAATGGGCACCCTCCGTCTGGCCCACATCCCCCGGCTGCGCCCACGTCCTGGCTGACACATCCGTGATTCAGAGTTCGGATGCAGGGCGCCGGGTGACGGACAGGACATCCGGAAGGACAGGGAGCCGGTAGAACTGTGCTCTTTGGGGGCTGCTGCGCAGGGCTCGGGCGGCCCTCAGGTCGTGCAAGGGAGACATGCTGTGGGTACGTGCGGCTCTGGCCACGGTCTTACATGCATCGAGTACCAACCCCGTGGAATATGGGTTCCAGCCAGGACCGGACTCGGGGCTGCTTCAGGTACCAGACACCCTGCTCCTTCAGCCTGACGAGACGCCCAGCGGGTAGCAAGACGCGTCGGAACCGACCGTGAGGCTAATGCATCCACGCCAGTGGTGGTCCCCCTCTCCCCACGATGAAATCAATGTCATTGAGCCAAACCGGATTCTGGCTCCTTCCACAGTGGACACACGAGCCATGACCAGTCAGGCAGGTGGTCGGTCTGTGTAATGGGATCCTGCGGACCGCATGTGGGGATGCCCAGGGTCCGACACGTGCCGGCTGAGGGCAACGCTCTAGAAAGGGTGCAGAGCCCGCCCTGGGGCCTTGGATGCAGCTGGGCTGGGTCATAGGGAACCACGGAGGGTCTCAAGCAGGTGACCCACGGACAAGGGTTCTGCGACATGCAAGGCGGGAGACGCTATTTGCAAGGAGGAAGGTGGAGAGAGACTCCTTCGCTCATTCACGCAGCAAACGTTCCTCTGGTGCTAAATAAAATTGCTCCGCACGTAAAGCGGATCTGAGATTTGGGAGTCAAATTGGGGGAGTTTTCCGAAAGAGGAGGGAGGGCAGCTGCGGTGGGAGTCTGGTTGTCCACGGAGGATCAGGAGGCGCGTCTGACAAGGTGGCTTCGGAACACGGACCTGAAGGAGGCCAGGGGACACGCCAACTTGGTGCATTGGGGAAGTTGCTCAAAGTGGCAGGAACGGCCGGTGCAAAGGTCCTGGGGTAGGAAACGAGTGGTCGGAACACAGAGAGCTCGGAGTGGTCAAGGGGCCGTGCATGTGGCTGCAACGGCGGCTGGAGGGCCGATCCACAAGGTTACAGAGGTTGTCAAGTGTGACCCACTGGCGTCACCAAGACAGAGCTTCGCCTGTGGACAGCAGGACCCCGGGGCTGGGCAGATTCCACGAGAGCAGGTGCAGGGCGCCGATGGGAGCAGCTGCACCTGGAGGGGAGGCCAATGCCTTGGTTCTGGGACTGGGTTTGCCCATAGCTGTGTGTCTCCCCCACAAGCACGAATTTCAGCCACGGGGCGTTTCCCCCAATCGCCTTCAAAGTGCACGTTTTGTGATTTAAGTCCACTCAATGCTACGGCCGCGGTGGGAGTGTCGGATGTTCCTAGAGTTGTTTGCAGTGTAAACCGTGCTGGATTCTCCGGTTTGCCTGAGCTCTGCACACACGCAGTCTGGTGTGGCCCGGAGCCCTGCACAGCCACAGCTTCTGCGTGCCGCAGGCACGGGCAAGCCCGAGAGGCCGGCATGGAAGGGAGACGCTGCTTCCACGCGGGACTGCGGATCTGGAGAGCGTGTCCTCACGGGTGCCTCGAGGGCACGGGCTGAGAGAGCCAGGCAGAGCCCTGTCCCTGGCCATGGCCCTGGGGACCCCATCACCTGCTCTGTCCCAGGAAAAAGCACAAGGGGAAGCCCTGGTGTGTATCCGCGTGTACACACGTGTGTGCAGTTGTGCGTATCTATGGTGTGTGCATCGCATGTGTGCCAGCAACCCAGGCTGGGGAGGCTCCGTGTCGGCAGGAATCACAGACATGGACGTCAGTAGCTGGAGTCCCGTCTGGAAAGGGGCCGCGGGGCCTCCAGGAGGACATTCGTCGATGGAGAGAACACAGGGGCCTGGGGCAGATTTTTTTTTTTTTTTATGGATTTCTGTGTCTTTTAACTCTGCATGTTTGACCTCAAAATGAGTTAAAATGAAATCCAAACTAAATATTTAAAATTAATTTTAAAAAGCAAACTACTTAAAACTGTCCTAAAGCACTGTAATTTTTTAATTACTTATTTTTTTAAACTTCTCTGACGTGCCTGTTTTAAATCTGCCCGGATTCGTGTAAGCCCCCAGCTTGGTGTTTTGCCCCATCCGGGTGTTCATTCACGGGGTCAATGGATGTTGAGCACCGAGTGGGGGCCCTCCCTCAGCTCAGAGGCTGGAAACGCAGAGACGGAAGCTGCCTGACGGCAGGGCTGCCTGGATGGGATTGCCGTAGGGAACACTACCTGGAAGTGCCAGGCTTGGAGAGTGAGCAAAGCTTTGTGCAAGATGGGTTTGCAGCACTGGGTCTTGAGGTATGCGTAGGAGTTCACCACACAGACAAACAAGTACTATACGAAGCCAAGGGAACCACTATAAGCAGATTTGGTGGCTTTGGATCACAAAGGCATCCTGATCTCTAAGCCGGTGTGGACCACACCGTGGGCACCTGTGGTGGGCCCAGTTCTGAAGTGGGTCCCTAGAGTCCCCCTGCCTGGTGCTCTCTCGTCTGTCTCCTCTCCGAACACGAGGGTACAGCTGGCGGCTGTGTGTGTTGTCATAGGTTACATTTTCTAGAGAGAGGGAGATCCTTTAGTGGGCTCCACGCTCAGCTCAGAGCCTGATTTGGGGCTCGATCTCATGACCCGGAGACCATGATCGAGAGACAGTCAAGAGTGAGATGCCGACGCAGCAGCCCCCCAAGTGCCCCAGGTTGCTTCACATGGGAAGGTGGTGGGACAGCGGCTTGCGGACGCGATGGCCGTACGCTCGCTCCACCTGGGTAGAGCAGAGAGACGCTCCTGCGGCTCAGGAACCAGCCTGCCACGTGCGGAGACGTCCTCGAGGCAGGACTCTGGGCGTCCCACAAGGGCCCACAGCCAGGGTGCCCGTGGGATCTTGGCCCTAAAACCACAAGAGAACTGAATTTCGCCAACGACCCGGGTGGCCTGGACCAGGGCTCCAGATGAGAAACGCAGGTGGTAGACACCAGATTTATGGAAAAATAGAAGACATCACAGATTCGTACTGCAAAAGAATGGAGGGTTAGCAAGCCGATCGAGGGGGGATCTGGTCAAAGAAAAAGGGGAAATCAAGACACAGAGGGAAACCACGTGGGCAGGGGAGCAGGACCACAGGCGTGCAGAGACACAACGCGAGGAAGCGCCGCATTCAAGGCAGATGGATCCATCGTCCTCATAACGGACCAGTGGACGGTATCGGGGTTACGTTGTTCAGACGCGGGGATTATCCCACCAGGTCTGTAAAGTTCAAGAGATCGACCTTCCGACTAGGACTCAGATTAGGAGCTCAGAGGAGACACGTGATGCTTATCTCGGACACGCACCAAGGGAGCAGACGGGGGGCGAGTCACACCGACGTCAGGCGCAGTGGACGGTAGGGAACGGGCCTTCCTGCACGTTAAGGAGGAGGACATTTCGGAGTGACACGAACCTCAAGCTGCCAGGAAAACCCAACCGGGAGAAACCTTGGTGGTCACGGTGAGAAATCCCCAAAATACGTAAAGCAAAACCCGGCAGAAGGGAAAGGAGAAGCACACAAGTCCGTCGTCTTACGGGAGATTTTCACACTCGGCGCTGCCTGACGGACGGGAGAGATGCTGGTCAATCCCGTGCGGACGGACCCGCTTGAAGAGGACACGTTTGTGTTAGAAATATGGTGGAATTCTTTCTCTGTTGGTGCAAAAAAGACATTGTTGGTGTTTCAAGCCCCAAACAAGCCCATCGTGGGTCATCCCACGAGGCTGGTCACATATCAAAAGACCGAAGGCATCCCGAGTGCGGTCTCTGCCCACAGCCCCTTTACACGGGAAACCAATGTTTTCAATGATGTTTACACAGTTTCCCAAACGTTCGGGAACTCCGGGTCACGGCCCCGCGGCGTCGATGCGTCAGGAACGACCTCCACAGTCACCCGAAGACGACGCGGACGCGATGTTTGTGCCCACGCGACCCACCGCAGCCCACGGTCTGGCGCCAGCGCGGCGTCCGCGGCCGACTCTCCGGCCCCAAATCTGTGCTCCAGGAAGGACGGAATGCTGAAAACCACGGTGCGAAACTCGCCCCGACACGCTCGGAGAAAAGGAAAACAAATTAAACGAAAAGAAGGCAGCGGGCGGGGAACGAGAAGCCGCAGAAACGAGAATGCAGCAGCGTCCACAGGTCCGACGCTGGTTGCAGAAACAGACCAATGACACGGAGAGAGCTGGCGTAGGACGAATAAAAAATAAACGAGAGAGACAGAAACCAGCAGCATCGGGAGTTTGGACAACGGAGGGGACATCGCTGTCCACATTTCAAGTAACCGGACACTCAGACGCTGCGGCACGTCCGTGACGTGGACAACCTCTCGGGAAAACCTGACGCCTTCCGACGGACACAAGAAATGCAAAAGGGGATTCGTTCCGTATCTATCGTGCAGGTCGAATGTGTATTTAAAAAAAAAAAACCGCCCCGTGAGGAATGACCCAGATCTCTCCCCGGGGAACACTGCCCAACATTCAGGGAAGAAAGGAAACCCCAATGTTACACAAAGTCTCAGGAATGAGAAAAGGAAGGAAGGTTTCCCAGCTTGGTTGCCAGGACGGCGTTGCCTTCGTTCCGGAACTTTCCAAGACCGTTTGAAGGCCGCGGGGAAAGACCACGAGGACAGAAGCTAATCCTTGGCAGACGGAGGACACAGACGTAGCACAGGGGACCCCGGGGACCCCACTGGGCGATCGCGTCAAGCCGGCAGCCGTGTTACCCGGAAATCCTGACGAGGCGAAAAGAAACCCATACACGCCTGCCCCGACACCTCACGCCAACCCCACCAGGAAGCCAAGCACCGAGCCGCTCAACGTGGACTCTTTGGCAAAAACCAATAGAAATGGAACAATCAGGGCTGCCCAGGACGCTCAGTCACGTAAGCATCTGATTGTTCATTTTGGGTCCGGCCAGGATCCCGAGGTCGTGCGATGGAGCCCAGGGTCCGCGTCCGTGCTCTGCGGGGCGTCTGCTTGCGATGGTCTCCCTCCCTCTCCCTCTGAGCCTCCTCCGTTCTCTACGATAAATACATCCATATTTTTTCCCAGTTCGGTTCGCTGAGTGTCTGTGGTGTGTCCAGCCTGCCTTCGGCCCTCTGTGGGCACAGGAGGTGCCGCCGTGGAGAAGACCAGGGGCTGTGACTTCCTGGGGCTCACCATCTGGCACGGGGAGGGGCCGGTGACCGTCCCCCGAGACCCTGAGCTGCTCCTGTGTCCTTCCGCACCTGGCGGCTGGGCCGCTGACTGCGACCGTGGGGTGCGGCTCCCGGACACACCCACGGCTGGTGGGTTGTGGCCGACACAGGCAGCCGTGTGCACACCGACCCCTGTCACCGAGTGCGTACACGTGCTGTACAGCGGGGGAAGCAGGTACAAAGCTCCGGGGAGACCCCGTGGGCCAGCACATGTGGTCGCAGCGGCAGACGCCTGCAGAAAGCTCCGTGTGGATTTTCAGTCCGTTCCCGCGATGTGCGCCCGTTCGCCGTACGTACCAGACATGGGGCTGCCGCACTCAGACCCCGACAAGGAGGCCTCCCCACGCAGTAGCGCGGAGGGCCGTCCGCAGACACCCTCCAGCGATTCGGGGGTCAGCCTCTCTGCAGACAGCAGCCCGCCCCGAATCACACGCTCCCGAAGACGGAGCCGGGTGGGGGCCAATGGGGGCTTTACCCGCCCGACTCAGGACAGCGGGGATGGGTGCCCCGATGCAGACCTCCCTCCCTCCAGCGCCGGCACGAGCCTCGACGTCTCCCCGTCCTCAGCCTTGCCCTTCCGGCACGTTGACCCCGAATGCGTTCCCTGCCCCCCAACCCCCAAACCTCTTCTCTGCCTGTGCGGCCGGAGAACGAAGCCCGCACAGGTGCCCCGTCAGCCCGAGCGCCCGTGCGTGCATCCTTGCCGCACCTCCCTTGCCCCACTGTCCTCACCTGTTTCTCCCGGTCTCAGGACTACCCCGACCGTCCGTCATAGCCCTGCCAACGCACGTGGTCTTTAAAGTCATGCGGATGTGAATTTTAAAGGGAGAAACCGCGCGCCAAGGATGCTGGAACCTCCAAGGATCCCGTGTTTCCTCTTCCCGAGCTGGGAATCCACGGTCCCCGATTAATTTGCTTCTAAAAATCGGGGGCGTCAATGCAGCGCGGGCTCAGCGCGAGGCTCACCGGCAGCCCCCACGGGGAGAAAACGAGCACCTTCTTATTTCCCCCGAAGCCCTTTGGGAGAGGACGAGGAGCCCTTTCTACCGTGCGGCCGCGAGGCTCACTCCGGTCTGAGCCGGGACCACTCCACAAAGCCGCCCCCGCCCGTGGCCCCGAGGCAAGCTGGTGCCGACTGAGGCTCTGGGAGGCAGATCGGGGGTCCTGGAACAAGGAACCTCGCAGAGCCCGGAACACAGCCTCGCCCGGTGAGCGAGGCCGGAGTCCACATTTCCAGGAGAATTACACTCGCCTCGGGGGGTGGGAGGCTCTCAAACCCAAATCCCAAGTAGCAAGAGGGTTTATAGTGGCGAGTCGGATCCTGAGTGAAAAGTCCTATCGCGGCAGGGACCACCCGCCAGGATGCCCTACCGGGGAGGCCGAGCTTCTAAGTCATGTTGGTGGAGAAAACCCCGGAACAGGAATAACCCCCTTGCTGGTCGTCCAGTGGCGGTGTGTGCGGTGGAAGACAGGACCCCTTCAAGGACGGATACACGGGCAGTCTCCACGGGGTCCGGGACAGCACCGTCCTTGCCCCGGCTGCCGTCCTTCCTAATTCCGGTGGTTAGCGAAGCCTCACACACGTGGCGTCGTCAGGGAGAGGGAAGGGGTGTCTTGTCGGCGGCACAGGCGGGACCCCAGGTGTGTGTAGGGAGGACATTGAACAGCTGCACGGACCCGTGTCCTGAACCTGTCGTGATTCTGCCTGCTCCTGCCGCTGACGTGGCTGTGTTTACCGCTGCGAGGGGCACAGTCGCTCAGAACGGTGATGGGGCCGAGCTCGGTAGGAACCCAGGCCAGGAGACACCCCTCCGTTGCTGTTCCCTGAGGTGGGGATCCTGACATTTTCGGAGACGAACGATGTGTCCCCACAAAGGATCTGTCCACATGCGGCTCCCAGAAACCGTGACGGGAAACTGGACGTTGAAAAAGACGGAATCGGGCGACGATTGTGAGATGACGTCATCCGGGTTCACGGTGGCCCTGAATCCGTGACAGGGGTCCTCACGAGGCACAGAAGAGGAGACAGACACAGAGTCTGGACCAGTAAGCACCCTGGTGGAAGCCTGTGCCTTTTGCAGACGGTGGTCCCACGGTTCACAGCAGCAGGGTGCAAGGCCCTGCCCCTACAGGCAGCCTGGGGTGCACGCTCTCAAGGCCCCAGAGTCAGGCAGGGCCAGGCCTCTGCAGATACCCGCATCCCCCACACGACCCTGCTGCCCGTCACAAGTGCCCCCAGGTCTCCGCCTGATGTTGTCGTCGGGACGGTGTCGGTCTGGAAGGAGGAGAATGAGATACCCTGAGAGCTTGTACGGCCCCAGAGGACATCCCGAGTCTTGATATGACGGCCGCAACCCCATAGGGGTGGGACCCCCTTCTCTGTCAAGCAGCTCCTCTGGCCCAGTAGGGACCGTGTGGCCAGCACAGTGGCGATTCCAAGGCAGACATTCGTGACTGCAGCCCCCTCCCCTCCCTGGGGCCAGTCAGAATGAAGGAGGCTGCCCTGTGGCCCACGTGGCCATTCTGTGTCCAGCTGGGTGCCCATGAGGACATCTCCACCATCGCAAGCCTGGCTAGTACGTCCTGTTCTCTCCAGGATCCTGGGTGAGCCTGAGAACCCACAGTCCACACCAGGCGTCCCCTGAGTGGTCACAGCCACCTTCCTGGAGCCCAGCCGGGGAGCAGACGGCAGACGGACGTGCACCCCAGGGCACACACACCCTTGGGACCAAGCGCAGCCCGGGAGCCATCTCCGGGAAGCATCTCTGAGTCCTGGGGCCGCCGGCCACACCCTTCTCGGCTGCAGCTTGAAGACACGAACCCAGCCGGGCCCAGGCTGTGTGCCCGGGCTTCGGCGCACGTCATCCACCCCCCCCCCCGAGAATGACGGGCGTGACCTAGGAAGGCTCCGTCGGTGTCTCCCAGCATCTTCCAGCCCCTCGCTGGGGAGTCTCGGGAGCGGGAATCCCGTCTTTGAAGACAGCCTCCGAGGGAGAGCCGTACGTCAGCCAGGTGAAGTCGGAACCGTCGGGCTGCATGTGCCCGGGGCTGGGCTCACTCCTGCTTCACAAGACCAGGCACGGACTTAGGACTTTGTGCGGGTAGGAGTTTCCTCCGTCAGCCACAACGAAGCACCACAGAGCAGGGCGCGTGGGCCCCAAACACTTTCGGTTTGTGGTTCTGGACGCTGGAGGTCAGATCCAGGCGCAGCAGACTTGGTTCCTGGTGAGGACTCTCTGCCTGGCTTGCAGACGGCCACCTTCCCGCCGTGTCTTCACCTGACAGAGACACATCTCTGCTGTCTCTTCTTAGGAAGGACCAGGGCTCTGCCCTCATGACCCCTTTTACCTTAATGCCTCCCTTAGCTCAAATCCCATCACACTGGGGGTGGGAAACGGCTTCAACATGCGCATTTGGGGGAAACAGTTTCATGCACAGCAGCAAGAGCACACAGTGTCTGTCGCAATGTCTTAGCTCAGTCATTGCCGTGCAAAGGCCGGCACAGCTCATGCGGATACGGAAGGGCCTGCTGTGTCCTCACAGGAGTTCACGTGGAGACTTGAATTTCATATCACTTTCTTCTGTTACACAATATTCATCTGCTCATGTGCTCCAGCCTTTTAAAGGTGGAAAATAAAACCAACACTGCATGATTTCCTAAAAGCATTCTTGGCTCCTGGATGGGCCGTACCAAAGCAGGTGATGGGGGCTGGGTTTGCCCACCCTCGCCCCAGGACCCAGGAGATGTTCCGTGACTGTGCAGATTTAGTTGCAAAACGCCAGGGCCGGAAATAATTGTTGGGATCTGTGATCCAGGCCCCTGGGTTTGCAAAGGGAGATGCTGGGTATCGCAGAAGAAACGGGGTCAGCTTGGGGATACGCAGCTCCAGACGGTGGTGTGGGGGCTGGAGCAGGGACTCTGGGTCTCGGGACACCTGTGCATGGAGCACCTGAGTGGCTTCCTGCCCCCATCTGGCTTCTCGAGGCTGCCAGATGTCCTTCCCACACAGAGGGAACCTTGACGGCATCTTCTCGGGAGCTCCAACCTGTCCCAAATAAACACAAAACGGACACAAAGAAGAGGACCCATCGTACCCAATTCTGGACGGCGTCCTTCGGGGGACCAGCCAATTCTTTGTGTATCCTCCAAACATCCAGATCCTAAGCGAACGCCTTAGAAAGGTCACGACAACTGCCTTTTGATACCCGTGGCCAGTCACTGCTTCAGTCTCGGTTATGCATGTGGCCAGAAGGAAAAAAAGAAAGGGTCCAACTCAAGATTCCCGGGCAGACGCGCCCAGGAAGTTGGAAAAGGGATCCTGCCCCATGCACCGGCCTCCATGGGTCCCTGAGAGCAGACACACATATGTGCAGAACACGCACCAAACGGGATGGGCCAGTGCCGTACAGAGCAGGCACTTCCGTGCACGTGCGAAGCCTCACGTTGGGAGAAAACACTGCTCTGTGGTCCCCTTGCCCTCGCGAGTCAGTGCCATGTGTCCTGCAGGGTAAGGACGGCCCACCAACGGCATCAAATGCCCGTCACCTGTCTCCCCCTTCCCCCATGCCGGGAAGCCGAGTGCCTTGTCCTCAGCGCAGAGGGGATCCGGGCTCTCCCCTGCCTGGCCGGGATGGTGTGCTTTTCTTGACACCCTGCTCTTGAGGGCAGAGGGACGGGTGTGAATTCCTTCGGGTGCCACGGACACTCTGAAATGCGGAATTCAGTGCTTCCGCCGTTTCCCGAGCCCCCGCTCTGCTTCCCCGCTCCCCGCCCCCCAGAAATGTTTATGCTTCACCTCGTCTCCGACACTATCGTCCTTCCCACACCCACCCGCTTGCGAAGCTGCGTGTGGGGGCGTTTGCTAAGGAAGCTACCCGGCATGTAAGCCGGCACAAGTAAGAGAAAACCACACGGGTGCGAGGGTGACCGCCCAGAGCTCCACGGGACGCCACGAGAAGCCACCACGAGGGAAAGCAGGGAGTCACTTCACCCCACGGTGGTGAACCCGGGTTGGAAGAGGTGACGCGGGCAGCCGGATCGTCTCCCGAGTGGGCGTCGGAGACCACAGAGAGGGCAGCAGTGTCCAGGGCAATAAGCCCCCCGGGGGCCGCCCCCCGTTGCACCTCCACCTCCGTGAGAGGAATAAAAAGAGCAGGTACAAAAATAAACATTTCCTGCCATGCAGGCTCCCCTGTGACAGGAAAATCCCCTTAAGCTAAGAGCGGGGTGCACGTGGGGGCCAGGTTCGGCCTGGGTGCAGAGAGGGTCTTTGTTCCGTTCAGGAGAGGAGTCTGGAGGAGGGCCGCTGACACACACACGTATGGTTATGCACATGTGCAGGGACGTGCACACAGGTGGTTACATACACACACAGACACGTGCACACACACGGCTCTACACAGACACACGTGTGTGCAGGCTTACAGACACATACGCACATGGTTATGTACACACATGAACACACAGTTATGGACACACACAGTACACCCGGTTATGCACACACACACCACAGGTATGCACAGTTATGGACACACACAAGCAGATGCAGACACGCTTGTCCATGCACAGGCACATGCGCACACTCTTGTAAACACCGAAACGTGCACACACAGTCACCTACGCACACAGGCACACAGACATGCCCATACAGACATACAGGCATATGCAGACACATGGACACGTGGTCACACACAAGTGCACAACAGACTTGCACAGAACGGACATAGGCACACAGATACACAGACGCACAGGCACAGACCGTCATACACATAGGCACACACACACCCAGGCACGGGAACTCACATACAGACATACACGTGCACACAGAGAGACGCACGCACACACGCACGAGTACCATGTACACACGGACATACATAGGCACGTGCATCAACGGACACGCAGACACATGCACACACCGGCACTGCACACGCTTACACACACACTCACGTGCACGCGGAGGGACGGGCGCTCCCATGCACATAGACGTGTGCACGCGCAGAGACACGCTCGCACACGCTCACATACACACACGCTCGCGGTCCCGCACGGACACACACGCTCACACCCCTGGGAAGGAAGCTCGTCCTTACAGCACACAGGCTGCACCAAGTTGGAGGGAACAATGCAAATGTCATTCTGGGGGCCCGGGGCGCAGACCGCGGAGGGCCGCCCTCTGGCGCCCGGCTGTCCCCCCCACGGCCCGCAGCCCGCTCGGCGGAAGGGGCCTCGGAAGGGTGATTAGCAGTTCTCCGGGGGCGCGCGGTTTGCGCGCTGGCGGCGGGGCGGGGAGCAGCGCCGTGGGGCGGGCGGGGGCGCGGGTTTAATAACGGAGCTCCCCCCGCTCCGCGTCCGTGTGGGTCCATTGCCGGCATAATGTGTCATAATTTGGCCGCCGAATCTGACAGCCCTGGCTGACTCGGGCATTAAATCATCGCCCTGGGGGATCCCTCACTCTGGCAATTTCTGCTGGTGGGGCTGTCATCTCGTCCCACACAGAACCTATCATTTCTGACATGATTGGATCAAAATTAGTCAGTACATTTAGATGTAAATTAGAGACATCCAAGAATACTAATGAGCAGGGAAATGCAGCCCCGTGTCATTGACGCGCCAACAGCTTCCTTCCGCGCCGCCGCGTCCCGCCTTATTAACACCCTGATAACAAAAGTCGCATATCAAAAAAGTGAGAAAACTTTTTTGAGGGGCATATTTAACTAAGCCTTAAATCCCAAATAAGTCTATAATGTTAGCTCGGCCTGGAGTTACAGCTCCCAGACGGCTCCCGACGCGGAGGCAGACGTGGCCGGCCCCTCGCGACGCGCACGCCAGGGCCCACGTTCTGGTGCCGCGTGCGCGCACGCACTCCTGACGCTCGGGCCTCGGCCTCACCCCTTCCCGGCCTCGCTCCCCAACGTGGGACGCTCCTCCGAGTCCCCTGTCCCCGGCCGGGGCGCAGGTGAGGACGACCTGCGCGCGCCCGCCCTGGTGGACTCGGTGCACTGGAGCCGGCGGGACGCCTTCACCAGACAACAGGGTGGTGCGCGCTGCCTGGCCGCCGGCATGGCCTTGAGCCGCACCTCCTTCTGGGGTTCCCACACAGCCCCCCAAATGCGGGTGGTCCGCACGCGCCTTCCCGAAAGAGCCCCCTCCCACGGCTGCCTGCAGGACCCTGAACGCATGTCACCCGGGTTCCAGCAAGGCACCCACCCACACCGCCGGCTCCACGGCCTGCAGACAAGACCCTCCTGGTTCCCAGCACCGCTGCAAAGGGGCCCCGAACACAGCGGCTCCCGTGGAGACGCACCGAGGCCGTGGGCTCCCCGTGCTGGTTACCAGCAGGCGCATTCGGTAAACCGGTCAGATCGCAAGCGTTAAGCTGCCCTAGTTCTGTGTCACTAGTCAGACACAGACAGAGGGACAGACGGGAAGGGATGAAACCCTTCCAAACGCAAGGGTCCGCATCACAAGCGCTCAGTGCCGTCGAGAAGCCGGGCTCCCGCGCGCGGTAGAGAAACCATGTTGCGCGGGAAAGCGCGGGGGAAACGGCGCTCTACGATGGGGGCAAAGCCACCCTGCAGACGGGCCGGTTCCCACCTCCTTCCGCAGTTCAGCGTGACCACCCCGCTGGCCAGGCCCAAATTAAATTAACCGGTGCTTATTTGGGCTGTCACCTGAGTTTACGCAGTGTCCTGACGGGCAGAAGTGTAATCAAACACCGCCAGCGGATTTCCCCCAGTGTCTGGGCCGCTGCCTGGAACCATGCGCAGGGGGCGCGTCACATGGGGCTTCCAGGCAGGGAAAATAAACTGCCGTCAGGGACGGGCTGGAGAGCTGTCCCAGCGGATCCCAGGACCCGGCTGGGAGAAGGCCCGGGTCCACTCGCACCCGCTACCCCCCAGGCAGGACTGCCAGCCACATAATCGGGCTTTTCTGGGTAGCCACTCAGAGCCACAGCACGGTAACAAAAACCTCACTCTGTGCAGGTGCTGCGAGCAAAAGCAAGGAATCCTGACTTAAAGCCAGCATGTACTTTGCTGTTCCTAACCTCCGGATGGCGAAACGGCCACCCCCGTCTTTCTCACATCTGTGCTGAAGCCGCAGTGTATTCGGAGCAGGGCACCTGTCACCGTCTGCAGTAGAAACTGGGGCGCCCACCCAGCTGAGGATCCTCCGGGGATGCCACATGGAGACTCCCTGGAGAGGCTCAGTTTTGCAAACCACAGAGTTCCCAATGCCCTGGATTCCACACCCTCATGTTGCTACAATGTATCAGCTAAAATCACCTTTGTTTCTTTTCCGAATCAAACCAAGTGTGTGCCTCCCTGTGCAAGCCTGGTGCTTTTTCACGGAGGCTCCACCAAGCATTGCACTGAGTTCCCTTGCAGTAAAGCCAAAAAAAGAAATATGGCAAAAGTGCCCAGGGGGCAAAAGCCCAGAAAAATCTATGCATCCCCAATGCGCCGTTTCCAAATGATCCTCTGATGGTGTTTTTATTGGAATCCTCCGGACACCCGGCTGTGTTGGACCGGGCATCTTGGCAGCGAGCTCGCGACATTCCCAAAGACCCCATTTCTTTCCTCAAATACAGCACATCGTGACCAAAACAGTCTTTCCCTTCCGGGATGCTATGTCTCCACCTCCAGCCTTCCCCGCGGGAAGCTGCATGAGCCGACGAGAAGGGGCTGGAGACCCCACTTGGAGGTGGGACGCTGCCCCCTGTTTGGATTCATGACAACAAAGCCTACAGACATGACCAAAACACCAGCACAAGCATTGGCCGTCCACCAGCTGATGTCACCCTGCCTTGGTCTGTCAGCCACCCAGAGACAGGACACCTTCTGGACAGTGTCCCTCGGCCGTCAGCTTCATGCAGGCTGAGCAACCCTCAGCTCCAGTGCCTTGTTCCGTGGGGAGCGGGTCCCATGCACCAGCAGGGGCCGGGCTTGGAGAGAGGGACACGGACGTTCTTCCCAACCACATCTGGCACCCCAAATGCCCTCACGCACCGATGGTCATGCTGTGGTGACCACACCTGGGGGCAGACTGGGCTAAGGCAGGGAGGGCCACCCACCTCAGTCACTGGCCCGCCACCTCGCGTTCAGGAACCCCCGTTTCAGAGTGCGCAGAATGTTCTAGATTCCTCCAGATGGGGGTTTCTTAACCTCAGCTCGACTGGCATTTCGGGCAGAATGATTCTTCGTGCTGGGGCCCTGTGTGTTATGCGACGTTGGGCGGCATCTCTGGTCTGCACCTCCCAGAAGAGAAAAGCAACCCTCCAGCGGGAACAACACCATAGATGTCCCCCTGTCGTGCCGAGCATCCCCTGGGAGCCAGATCAGCCCCGGAAAACCTCGAAGGACTTATTTCCGACCCTCCAAGGATCTGAGAACCTGAGAGGGCTTCTGTTTCTTTCCAAGAGTGCTTGCTCTCGCTCTGAGACGCGTTTAGAAGGGTTCTGTATGCATATCTATACCCACAGAGTCCTCTGCTGGCTGAACCCCTCTACTAAATGCTTCAAACACAAAAAGAGTCACTTTTTCTCCTGGGTCTTTGCCCCAAAACTGAGTGTGCCCCATTGGGAGGCCTGACTCAGGCCATGGGGCCCCAGAGGGAAATCCTGCTCCAGGAGGGACCCCGAGGGCTGCGATCACAGGCACAGGGAGGCGAATAGGAGCCACAGCAGGGAACAATCAGGGGCGAGCTCAGATGCCTTCCAGCTGAAAAACAAACCAGAGCAGAAGCCACAAATTCAAGCTCTGGCTGAAGCACAAGGCCCTCGGGTCAGCTGCCAAGAAGAGTTTCCCCCATGCTGCATCCTAAAGGACTGTCCGAGAGGCAGCCGGACGGGCAGGGGGCCATTGTGGAGTGATGACCATACTTGGGATCCGACAACAGCCCCAAGTCAGATCCCCCGGCCCCAAAATCGGGGCCAGGTTTCACTCATTCTGCCCCAGCATTGGATCAACGGGATGGACTCATTGGTGGACGGCGAGCTGTTTACGGTGCAAGAGCAGAGCATTTGAAAGAACTTTCCAAGACCCCAAGAGCCCACATTCAGTAACAAACCTCAAAATGACGTGGGTGGTCTTGTCCTCCTCATCTGGGGGCCCAAATGTCAGCTCTCCGCAGAACAAAGACGGCGCATTGTCGTCTCTGCGACACGCGGCTGTGCCTCCTCCGTTGTGCCTGCAGGAATCGCGATTTCTGTCTGTCTACTGGTCTGTTACCCAAATATGCCGTTAAATGGGACAGAAGCTCCAAGACAGAGTTCAGCAGGATCTCTGTGGTCTTCCATGTTGGTGACCAAGAATCCATTTAGCCAGCGGGGAATGGGGCAATTAAGAGTTTCCCCGAGAGACCTGAGCAGGGGGCTGGTCCGTTTCCTCCAAACATTACAGGTAGGAGGCGCCCCTTGGCGAATGTCGTTGGATTTCAGGGAACACCTTGCCCCTGGTAAGTATTAGTTTTCCTTCTTCCGTGAACGGACTAACCAAACCTCAGTTCTCGCTCTTGAACTGGATGGTTCCCGGCATTTCTAGACGGAGAAACCCTTCGTCCAAATGCAGTTTCCTTGGAAGGAGTAAGATGCCAAGCCGGGGGTGGGGAGTGGTGCAGATTTCCTGAGGCCCCTCTAGACCTGTGTACCCCAAGTGGTTCTGAAGGATGCCCGTGCCGCCTCACAGCAGAGTCTGAAAGCCCCGTTCCCCAAGTCAGGACTCACTGAATAGTGCCCTACCCGAGTATGATTTTATGCTTCCCCCCAAAATTATTAAAATGTAAGCATTAGACTCCGGGAGCCAGCATCCCTGGGGCAGAATGAAGTTCCTCATCAGTGAGAAAACATTTGCCCTAAGGTTTTCAGCCAACTCAAAGTCTCCGCGTTGCATAAAATCAGTGTTGTTTTGTCTACACAACTCAGAGAAGGGGTATGATTATGCTGTCTTGGTTAATCCACTCAACCAAGCTGGATGGCTCCACGCCTAGCAATGGCTCTGTCCACCATTTCACGCCTCCTGTGGTCTCATGCTGTGGACAGACGGGGCCGATGTGACATGCCAGCTTCACCTGGTGCTTCTTCACGCAGGCTTCCTTTTCAATCCTGCCCCTTCCAGTTCCATGGACGGCCCATGACAGCCCCATGCTCTTCCAGACTCATTGGATGCCAACACTCAGCCAACAGAAATGCTGAAATGGGAACCATGTATACCTTAGTCCTTGTGCTTGGCTGCCACTGACCACACTAAGGTGCTAAAAATCTTCCGGTAAGAGAAGAGGGTGGGACTTTCCGATGGACATGAGCACCATCCCATGTGCACCTCCCTGGACACACGTGAGTAGCCGGCCCTCTCCCACCACCTCCGTCTTCCTCAGAACTGGAGGGGAGGGGTCCCGGTGGTTCCCACAGCCCCACAGGGCTCGTGAGTGACCCGAAAGCCTCCAAGAGGTTGTCCAGCCATGGGAGTCTCCTCACTCCTGTCCTGAGGTGAGCAGGGCACAGGGACACTCGGCCAAAGATTCACCTGAGCTTGTGATGTCCCCGCCACGCAACAATACACAAAACATCTCCGTGACGCTCGGGCAGGACAAAGGATGCTCCGCCCTCACAGCGGGACTAGACCACCAAAGGCTCCACGGATGAACGTCCTATGAATCTAGAAGACACAGGAGAACACCCCACGCCACGCTGGTTTTCCCATCCGTGACGTTGATTTTGTTCACCATTGTGCGGACGTAAACACTTGGGACAGTTCACTCTCCCTCCAGACTTGCAGTTGGCACTTTCGTCCGTCAGCTGTGAAATGTGACCATCCAAGGACCAAAGAGAGACCCAGGAACCAGGATGCCAAACCTGGGGCAGGTGCCTGGCAAGCATGGTGTTGACACGTAGTCCATGTCAATTCCCTGAAAATGTCAACCACAGACGACATGTGCCATGGTCATGTGAATACCGTGTGAGCACGTGGCCTTCTCGTTCCTCCCGGGACATCCACAAATCACAGTCTTCTGTCCCTCGGGCATCGGTGGTGTGAAGACTAGGTCTCCAGATCCTCCTGAAGATGTGGAGACCATCCCTGCTGCTCCGAAGGGGAGCAGCGGGCAGAGCATCACAGAGGGCATAGGGTCCCACAGAACTTGGCCCCAGAGACATCCCACCGGTGCTGCCTTCCCACAGGAGATTGCCATTCCATTCTCTCAGACCACAACTGGGTTGAGGGACGCCATGCTACTTGGAGGATTTCCAGCCCTGCACAACGTGGACATGTGGCCGACACTCTCATCAGGTTTGTTGATTGAACGGCTGATGCATTGGACCTAATAACCACCCGTTTCAGAATTGTGTCTTCTACCTCCTCTTGTTCATCTTGTGACTTCATACCGTGCAGAAGTCATGAAAGGCGCTCGGGCAAGAGACTGACCCTGCAGTCCTCCTAATTGGTTCCACACGTGCCTAACGAAAATGTTGGCAATGCCCTTTGGTACAAATTGGACTCGAAGGAGCCTGAATCTAACAAAAATGTCAGAAGCAGCAAAAGATCTGATTAGTGCTGTGGGAGACAGAAAGAATGTCCCGAAAGATGTTCACATCCTAATCCCGAAGTGGGAGACAGCAAAATGTCCCCAAAGGCATTCACATCCTAATCCCCATGTGGGAAACAGACTAATGTCCGCAAAGATGTCCGTGTCCTGATCCTCATTTGGGAGACAGAGGAATGTCTACATGTCAGTCTCCAGAACCTGTGACTGTGACCTTGGATAATGTGCCAGGCTGAGTAGGGGCCCCTGAAATGTCCACGTCCTGATCCCCAGAATCCATGAATGTGCCACCTCATATAGTAAATGGCTTTTGCAGATGGGATCAGACGTCCTGATTATCCAGGTGGGATCGCTCCATCACGGCTGCCTGTGAGAGGGAGGCAGGAGTCTCAGCCTGAGGAGGAGGGATGTGAGGGGAGGCCAGAGATGGGACAATGTGCAGAGAAGGCAGAGGAGGCACCGTCAGTGAAGGAACACAGTCAACCTCAGGATGCTGGGAAGGGCAAGGATGGCCATCTTCTGTCCCAAGCCTCCAGATGGAATGCAGCCCTGCGGACACCTTGGTTTCAACCCCAAGAGGCTCACCTCACACTTGTGGTGTGGCCTCCAGCCCTATGATTGGGTCAACACCCTTCTCGCCACCACAGTCTGACCACGAACACCACCCAAAGCTCATGGCTTTGTTGAATAAAGAAGAGTTTTAATTTCTGATGTCAAAGTCACCCTGTGCAGGGACTCGAGACGCCCTCAGATGGCCAGAGGCACCCATTAGAGCTGCTGACCCCACCTCGCCCCCCCAGCAGGGCAGCAAGAGGACCACCCGCTCGGGGAGAGTCACCTTTGACCACAATTAAGATCACAGCGCACTGGGCTCTGCTCTGTGTAAGTGGGAAAACATGCCCATGCAAACACTTTGATCATTTATATTCCCGTGCCCCGGGTGGCTCCATAAAACATACCTCTGCATTCTCATGGTCTTTAAGATGCTCTACTTCCACTTTGAAGTTTAATTCTCTGAAACAGACAAGCGGCCCGAGTGTTCCGGAGAAGCCAAGAGTTTTTCCCATGGCCCATGCCCTTGGAAACTAGTGTAACGGCCCCCGAGTGAAATCAGGACACAGAGGTTTTGTTGGGTTCTTGCTGGGATCCCAGGGCCCATCTCCCTCTTGCCTGCAGCCCAAAGTGAGACCTTTGCAGCTGCTTCTCTGCTTCTTAAATGTGAGTTGTTGTCCCAGAAGCAAGTTGTGCTTTTTTTGGTGGCTCCATTTTATTGCCCCGTGCCTTCCGTCTGAGCGGTTTCTATTCAGCATGAGATGCACGTGCTCCACGACACAACATGGGTGCGATTTTTAGTGCCACTCGGCCACACGTAAGGCACTTTCAACCACAAATGCACGAGGACTTTTGGTAGAATCCAGGCGTTGTGGTTTCACTCGTGTCCCCCCTCCCACCACCAAATTCTCACGTGTGAGTGTCTTCATGTCCAGCACTTCAGAAGGTGTCCATCATTGACAAGAAGTCATGATGGATGTAATAAGTGGAGAGGAGGTCATTGTGCCTCAGGGAGCACCCCTAATCCCATGTGACTGGTGTTCTTGTCGGAAGGGGAGATTTGGGAAGAGAGTCAGACCCTGCGACCACACAGGTGGGCGTCGGAGTGGTGCTCACACAAGCCAAGGGTCACCAGGAGTTGCCAGAAAATCACGAGAAGCTGGGAGGGGACTGAAACAGATTGTCCCTTGTGGCACTCCATGGAAACCAACTGTGATGACACCTGGGTGTCAGACATCTGGCCTCCTCCAGAATGATGAGAAGATACATTTCTGATGTCTCACCCACTAGTTTGCAGTACCTCATTGCAGCAGCCTCAGAAAAACCAATGCAAGAACTAGTAGAAACAAGAGGCAGAGACTCCAGCTGAGAAGCCATCCTGATCCTGGCAAGCTAGAAGAAGACAGGAGAGTCCCTGACTAGAGGGGGGCAAGGGGAAGTGGAGGTACAAGGACAGAGCCAGGAGGTCATAAAGGAAGGAGGTCAGCATGACATAGTGAGCTGTGAACACAGGAATAAGAAGATGAAATCTGGGAAACTAAAGTGATTTTGGAATCCTGGCCTGGCAGAGGAGGGTTGGAGATCCTGATGATGTCACTCAGCCAGATGGGTGTTCAGAAAGATGAAGAAGAAGCTGGAAGCAAGTTGATGCCTTCATAGAAGGCAAGACTTTAAGACCTGCCCAGAGGCCTTTCTTGTCTTTTCAGTAGGGAAATTGGAAACAGGTGAGGGTCCATTAGTGGGACCCATTCAGTCTAGAACTCATGGTTCTGCCATTGGTAAGGAAGATTTCTCCTACAGTAAATACCAAAATGTATCCTTTCAGGAAGGGAAGAAACGTTCTTCACGAATTTGAGACAGAGGTACTTGTAGGTAGAGCTTGAAGGTGAGACTCGGAACCTGAAGGCAGGTGCCATGGTTTATTGACTCAGTAACTGGATAGATGCTGGATGGATGGATGGATGGATGTGTGGATGGATGGATGGATGGAAGATGGATGGTTAGATGGATAGATGGATGGATGGATGTGTGGATGGGTAGATGGACGGATGGATTGTTAGATGGATGGTGGATGCATGGAAGATGGGTGGATGGTGGACAGATGGACAGATGGGTGGACGGATGGAGGGTGGATGCATGGAAGATGGGTGGTTGATGGAGGAATGGGTGGATGGGTGATGGATGGGTAGATGTGTGGGTAGGTGGGTGGGTGGATACGGAGCTCCCACAATAACTCCCCAGAAGGTAGCATGACTCCAGGTCATACCTGCTATTCTCATAGGAGAGCAGAGGCCACACTTTCCCATGAGCTAGGGTCCCCAGCATCCTGTGCATGTGACAGGGTAAATAATCAACATTTTTTTTAAATAAGCAACAGAATCAATAATTTAATGTTCTCCTTTGATTAAGCTGGGTAGACTCTCCGAGGACCATAGGAAGAAATACGACTATATGATTTCCTCCACCTGGATGAGGAAGATGAGGAGGACGAAGAAGGGAACAGATGCAGGTGGATGGAGGTCAGGTCATCATTCCTGTAGGAACTGGAGCTCTGAGAGAGAGGACCCAGGCCAAGACCCAGCCCCAGGCATGACAACACAGGCACCTCCTTCTAGGGGCCCAGATGAGCTCGAGGTGAGTGCAGCTGATGGACTTGGGGTGCAGGGGTTAGCGGAAGAGGAGGAAAACCTGGGCTTCCCAACCCAGGCAGGACCATGTGAAAACAGATTTAGGGTCCCAGGCCCCTGGAGAGAACCACGATGTGGGAGCTGTAACAGACTGGCTGGTTGGGTCCAATCTCACTGCCCGTCCAGCTGTGGCCCAGCCTGTGGAAGCCACGGGTCTGGGGATGCCAGAAGAGAGGAAAAGGTGAACGGCAGCGTAGACATCCCAAATTGGACAGACCGCATACCCCAGCACAGCCCCTATGCATTCCAGAGAGGACATGTGGGCCTCAGCGCTATGAATGAGGTCAGCAATACCTACCCTGGTACGTGGGCATCTGGTCACTAGACGCTTGGAGAAAGGGGAAGGGTTTGTAATAGAGGGACAATCACTCAGCCTTGAAGACCCGCAGAGGCCCGCCATGTGCAAGAACATGGACGGACCTCGTGTCCTCCTTCAGACGAACCCACATTCTGCACGCTCCCACTTGTATGTAGAGCCTAAAGTACTCAGACTCACGGACGCAGAGACAGAGGCTGGTTTCCAGGGGCTGGCGGTCAGGAGACGCGGAGCCATCGGTTCAAGGCGCGGACTTTCTGCTAGAACGTGAGCAAGTTTTGGCGAACGAAGGTACGGCGGGGTGACCGCAGGTAGCAGCCCTGTGTCGCGTCCTGGCGCGTTACTAGGGAGCTGAACTGCACTGTTCCCGCCACAGCACGTTTCAGAGAGAAACACGGTCAACACATGACATGACGCGTGTGTTTACGCCCCTGAGCTCCGGGCCTCGCCGAACCCCAGTGCGTGCTGCCACGCCACCCCCTCCCGGCGCTCGGCCCAGCGCCCTGTCAGTCATCCGAACGCCCTGTCATCCGAACGGCGTCTCATCTGTTTCTCATCGGCTTACCCTGAGCTCATCCGACTGTTCCCCGAGAGTCATCTGAGGTCCCGGAAGCCACACGGACTCTTCAAAAGCCTCCTCGGCCGCGCCAGGAATTGGAGTCTTGCCATCGTAGAAAGGAATGCGGGTTGCAAAACTGAGAAGAGATGGTCTGGCCTTTCTCTTCTTTAATGGCATTTTATTGGCTTGAGTCCTGGGCCCGGGCGCTTCCCCTCCCTCTACTGTTCCTTTAGGGGGGTGTGTGTTCACGCCCACTTGGGGCCTGGCAGTGGGACTCGACTGCAAATAGGGTCTTTCCACCTGTAATTAAGAACCCCCAGATGAGGTCCTCCTGGATCAACAGGGTGGCCCTAAATCCAGGGACAGGTGTCCTCAGACAGAAGAGAAGAGACACAGGAGAAGCCACGTGAGGACGGAAGCAGAGGTGGGAGGGACGCGGCCACCAGCCCAGGGACGCCGGGAGCCCCAGAAGCTGGAAGAGGAGGAAGGAGCCTCCCCTGGGGCCTCGGGAGGGAGCACGGCCCTGCCCCGCCTGGATCTCAGACTTGAGGTCTCCGGAGCTCGGGGAGGACGGACTCCCATGACTGCAGCCCCCAGTCTTGGGTGCTTTGCCACAGCCCCTCTCTAAAATAGGAACAGTGGCCCGTGGTTACATTTTCAGCCTCCCAGAATAAATGCAGAGGAGAGGCCTTGCTTTGTCCCAAATGAAAGGAAGCCGATGCCCCCTTGGCCTCGACGGGAGCGGGTCTGCGGCTGAAGGAACCTGCAGGCCCCTTGCTCGGAGCTCCCGGAGCGGAGCCCGTAGGCCCACGTTCAGCAAACAGAAAGCAACGTGGCTACAGTAATGTTGGCGTTTCCAGGTGGTCTCTCCCTCCTCCTGGGGCAAGGAGCAAGCATGGCCTCTGTGAATGCGCAGGAGAGTCAGACACTCTGTGGCTGCTCGGGGGCGAGCTACTGAGACTCCGTCGTCTCTGGCCAGAGCTGCCGCTGCTACTCAGGACGGGGCAGCTCCACGGGGGACATGTGGGGGCCCCGATTCCCACAACGTTAGCAAGATTCCACTCACGTCTCCCGATTCCCGAAAAGGCGTTTGCGGCCGTTTAAAAAAACAAGACACGTAAAGATCGTCCCCCGCAAACGTGCCCACGCACATTCACCGTGGCACCGTTGACGGCAGCCGGGAGGCACAGGCAGCCCAGTGTCCCCCAGCGGACACACGGAAAAACAGAACACGGTACGTCGTGCAGGGGAATAGGATTCAGCCCCGAAAACGAACGGAGCTCTGACACCCGCGGCCCCGTGGACAGACCCTGAAAACATAGTGCCTGGTGGGAGAAGCCAGACGCGAAATTCCACGTCCTGTGTGAGCCCACGGACCGGGTCGGGCGTCCACAGACGTCCGGGTCGGGCAAATCCACAGACAGAAAGTGGATTCGTGGCCGCCGGGGGCTGAGGAGGGGGCTGGGGAGGGACTGCCCATGGCGACGGGGTCTCCTTTGCGGGGGAAGGGGATGTTCTGGAACCAGACAGGGCTGGGGCTTACGCAACACAGGGAACGTCCTGAAGCCTCCTGAGTCATTCCCTTGAAAATGGTGGATTGCGTGTTCTGGAAGGAAGGAGAGAGAGAGAGAGAGAGAGAGAGAGGCAGGACGGAAGGAAGGAAGAGATGGAGGAGAGAGAAGGACGGAAGCCGCAAACAGTGCAGGCCTCTGCCCATTTCACCGGCAGGCCAAGTCCCGAGGAGCAGGTGTCGGGCCCCTCGTCTCCCTGCTCCGCGCAGAGCTGGCCCCAGGGCTGTGCCCGTGCAGAGAAGGGACTTGCGGCGACGGCTCGAGACCGTGGGGCCCTTCGCAACAACGGAACCAGAACCGTTTCCGGGAGCACCGAGCAAGCCACGGAGCCGAGGGGCAAGTGTTGGTTTTTCCAGTAACAGCAAACGCCAAAGGCCCTTCTGAGTACAAGGTGGGGTCTCCTGCTGCAGGGTCGGTGCAGGGCCAGGCGGACGGCGTGCATCCCGCAGGATCCGAAAGGTCCAGAGAGAGAATCACGGAAGACGACGGCCTCGATGTGGGCACCCATATGACCCTCGCCGGCTTGTAAATTAAGGGGAACCGGGCTGCACGGGGGCTCTGCGTCCCCCCACGCCAACCCACAAGCTGTCTTCATGTTCCTCCATAGCATTTAGGTACTGCGAGTTCGCCCCAAACCCGCATCCTGCCCTCCTGGAGGTGGGACTTGGTGGTGGTCCCAGAAGACGGGGTCAGCCTGAGTGTCCTTCCTCACCCCGTCCTCCGTGTCCCGAGGACAGCTTCTGAGGCCCCTGAAAGCAACGGCCCCAGCTCTCGGAATCTCATTTCTGCTCGGCGAAGGACGAAGGCGGCCAGGGCACGGGTCTCCCACACGGGCTCGCTGCGGTCAAGCAGAGCGGCCTTCTCTCTGCCCGCCTGACGTGTCCACCCTCCCTCGGACGATGGCCACCGTGAGCCCACCTCGTGGCTGGGATGAATCTCGTGTTCCTGTCCCACGGGCCGGCCCGTTGGCCACGGTCCACATCGTCCGCGGAGCTCCGGGGCAGTGTCCTCCTCCGCCTCCCGGTGGAACCTTCTGCTTCCGCAGACCTTGATTCCCCGTGTCCCCGCCATGGGCATGTAACACTTGGCACAGACCTGGGACTGAGACCCTGGGTAACTGGGCGTCTCTCCCTCCTGGCGAGGGTTGGCGGGACCCAGGGCCACCTGTGTGTTCGGCATGCCGTGGCGTGGAGACGTCCTCCCTGCTGCCGTCCCCGCGTCCACACGCTCCAGGGAACGGGGCTGGCTGCCGGGCACGGGGAACCTGGGCAGAACGACGCCCGCTGGGACCAGCGGAGGAATTCACGATGGCGGCCACAAGGTCTCCAGGTCCGCGGTGGCTCCGCAAGGTCCCGTCGCCCCCCAGCCCCCGGGTCTGTTCCGTTCTCTGAGGCTCACTCCTCAGGCTTCCACCAAGGGTGCAAACTCCCCCGTCCCTTCCCAGACTCATGTCCCTCCAGCCGTGTCTCACTGCTGCGGGTCTTCTTGGTCCTTGACGGACACCCTGGGCTCCCGTGGCCGCAGGCTTCTGCACCTTCACGCTCACTCCATTCACGTGGACAGACGGGCAGCGACACTCTGGCCTCTGCTCGTGGCCTCTCCCAGGCCCTAGGGCCACATTTTCAGCTGCCGGGACCTTGCTCAGGGGACCCTTGAGGAGTCCCAGCTGCGGACACACCCCGTGACAAGGAGCGGGTCTGGGACTCGACAGAACACTCACGTGGGTCTCAACAGCTCCTCCCTCCTGCCTGGCGAACGGGTGCCGCGGCGTCTCATCTGCAGATCGGAGATAACGCACCTGGGGACGGGCTCGCGGGTGGGAGGGAGGGACGTCCGCTCCTGGGGGTCCCGTCAGTGAATGAGCGTGCAGCACTCATGCCCTGGCTCGGAGAACGCGTCTGCAACGCCAACGCTCCCGCAACCCAGTAAATCCGCAAACGCACGGTGGCCCTGGTAGGTTCTAGAGGGAGGAGCGCAGGCCTGTGTTCCTGTGCAGGCATCCTGTGCAAACGTCCTGTGCAGGCGTCCTGTGCAAACGTCCTGTGGCGTGTGTCCCAGGCTGTGCACCCGTGGGTCCCTGTCTAGAGGTGTTTCCAGCAGCAGAGCGGATCCAAGTCTCCGGCCCCGCGAGACCCGGTGGGGATGCACAGGGAACGTCGGTGGCCCTCCCTATGGGGTCAGGGACAACACGTATTTCGGAAAATAAAGACCCGGACAAGACATCACCCAATGCACCGGAGTGTTTCTGTTACAATTTCCTCCGTCTCCCAAGTGTTTCTGTTACAATTTCCTCCGTCTCCTAATTCTTACTTTGTGTATTTTTTTATTCTCGTTACTCAAAATGAATGAGTACGTTTTTCCTCACGGGCCATTCTACAGCGAATCGTACAAAAACAACGAGACGCCGTCAACCTCCCGCCGTCCTCTCTGCGGTGAAGCACGGGATCGAACAGCAAAAGGATCTCTTTCCGCGGAGAAACCCGAGGATCACAATCCCAAGTTGCAGAGGGAGGACCGGCGGGAAAACGTCCTGCAGGTGTTCACCTCCTCGTTGGCAGAAATAATCACTTGTTCCTGGAGACGTGTGTGGTTCGCACGCGTCACGCGCTGCGGGCAGACGGACGTCCGTCCCCAGCACTTCTGTGGCCGTCTGAGGTTCAGGACCCCTGTACTTCGCAGGTAGCCGGTCCCTCCTCGGGAGCCTGAATCGTGACTGACAGCGGGTCCTGGGCGGCAGCGGCGAGGCTGTGGGCTGGGGCTGGACCCAAGCTTCATGGATTAGTGTTTGCTCTAGACCGGGGCCAGACGAGGAAGGTAACATCCGAGCCGGGAAACGGGTGGTGAATTTCTTCCCGTGCCCGGGGTGGGGTTTCGTGGCAACAAGGGAGGGTCCGGGGCCGGCACGCGGCCGTGTCCTCGCCTGCTCTGTCACCTGGGTCTCCGGCGTGCAGGGGACGGGCCAGGGTCCTGGGCAGTGTATGTGTGTGTGTGTGTGTGTGTCCACGCTGGATGGTGTGTGACCTGTGCCCTGGGGCGTGTGGGTAAGCGGTGCGGGTCTGTGTGCGTGTGTGAGGATCGCAATAGTTTGTGCGGGGTGCGGGGCTGCCTGGCGGAGGTGTCCGTGTGTCCACGCCTGCGAGCAGGACGTCTGTGCCGGGTGCGTGGTGCATCTGCCCGTCTGTGCGCGGGCGTGTGTCTCTTTGTGCATTTTTTTTTTGCATGTCTTTGTGTCTCTGCGTGCGCGCTGGGCTCCCAGAGAGATGCGGGGTCTTTTCTGTGCATCCTGTGGCCCTGCCGAGACCGTTGGTGCCCCACAACGTGTGGTGCCCGGAGCCGGCCCCGTGTGTCTTTGGCTGGAGGCAGGGGTGGGGTCCCTACGTCCCTGTGGCCCATCTCAACACCCCGGCGCCTCCCAGAGGAGCCCGCTTCTAGCTTCTGTGAGGAACACGCGCCGCACTCGGGGCACGGTGTCCGGCCGGGACTCGGTGAGCAGCGCAGGGCGGCTTGGGAAGCAGACCCAGCTGGTCGCGGTGTGAGGAACAGCCACTGGGCCCCCGGCCTCCAGGGACGCACCTGCCGCAGCACCGCATCCCTCACAGCCGACCCCTGGAGCCATCCGCACCCTCTTCCCGGACATGAGGGGACCCTGCCGCGCGACTGTCCGCATGGGCTCCCTCGCTCCCCAGGGCTCAGCACGTCCGAGCAAACCCGCAGGTGCCCGCGCCTCCCCGTCTGCACACGTACCCGCGTCTCGGGAGCCGCGGGGCCGTCGACTGCAGGAGCCTCCCAGACGCGGGACTGACGCCGACCTGACAGCACCCCCTCCCCTCTGCGACCGGGAACACGCTGGGCAGCGAGGCAGGCACCCCCGCCCGGCCCCCGCCGCCCCCCGCATGCCCTCCTCCCCTCCCTGCTGCTCCCGCCCTTGCGCCGAGCCCACGTCTCCGCCATCGGGAACAAATATGATTTCTGATTGAACATCACTTTATTTGCCCGTCCTGTGGTCTTTTCTTATCGTGTTGCACACGCTCCGGCTTTGTGGTTAAATTATGTATTAAGGTCAATGTCAAAACACAGAAGATGTGTAACCCACAGGGACCGGCCTTTTATTTGTGATTAGGCTGAAGCGCGGCTGCCTGTCAGCGCGCCGGCCGGGCCCAGCGAGGGGGCCGCGGCGCGGCGGGGCGCTACAAAGGCGGCCGCGGCTCCCGGGACGCGCGGCGATGGATGGGCCCGGCGCGCCCGCCCCCTTGAAGACCCGCGCGCCGGGGCTTCCATCTGAGAGCTGTCAGCCGCGCCCACGGACCGCGCCAGGAATCAAACGCGCAGCCTGTGCGCCGGGAGCGCGCGGGTGTCATGTACCGGCTTGTGCGCCGGGATCTTCTGAAGCGGCCGTGTCAGCGGGAGGACGGGGCGTGCGCGGGGGGGCTTCTCCGCAAGAAAAAAAAAGAAAAAGAGGAAGGAAGGAAGGAAGACGCAGGACGCCTGACAAGACCGGCTGTAAACTTCTTCTAAAAACTGGCTTGTTCTGAGCGCGGCTCCCGCGCGCTGTAAATGAATCGGGGCGCGCGGGGGCGCGCGGGGGCGCGTGGGGGCGGCGAGATGTACCTCCGCGATCTTGTTTCTCGCCTTCGCTTCCTGACCAGCGTTTGTCCACACGGCTTCGGGCAGCCGCCGGCCCCTGCGCAGCCACGAGTCCTCCTGCGGAGCCCCCAAATCACGGGGCGTGCGGGCACCTAGCTGGGCGGCGCATGACGGTGCCCGGGCTCCCCTGCGGGCTCCCCTGTGCACAGCGCTGCACGCCCCGGTGCGAGCTCCCCTGCAGCCACACCTGGACACACACCTGAGCCACCACTACCCCCAGCTCTGCGCTGCCGCTGTCTTTCCTACAACTGCTTGGAAAACGTTGTCTGAACAGAGGAAAACAGAGCTCAGTTCCCCTCCTCTACGCTCCGTGTCTTCCTCGCAGTGGGAGCTTCTGGGGACAAGAATGGGCAGCGTCTGCCTCACCTCGTCGTCCTACGGCGCGTGGGTGTTGGCCGTGGCTGAGCCGACGGACCCCGCGGTGTCCGACTTCCTGCTCCCGGCAGATCCACTCTGGGCCGGCAGGTCTGTCCTGGGCACGGAGGGCGGCTCCCGCCGCAGAGATGTGAAGACGGGTTTCTCCCAGAATGCCCTGGGGCGTGACCCCACCAAGTCCCTGCGCACCGGACAGAGCGTACCCTGTGCAGGACACGGGGTCTGGACGGGCAGGTGAGGGCCTCGGGTGGCACAGACGGCTGTCCCCTGCCTCACTCCGGGGTGCCAGTGTGGGAAGCTGTCGTCCGCTGCCGTCCCCGACCTCTGCTGTTACTCGGAGATGAACCAGGGTGCGCACAGCGTGAGCGAGAGGAGACCACGGGGTCCCGCTGTGGCCGACAAGAGACGGGGTGAACTCAGATCTCGCTGCGTCGTTACAAAATCCATTAAGTAGCACCAGGTACCTCCCTGTATAAACAGGCGTCACGTACACGTGTCACAAACACTTACCATGGACCCCGATTCGTCCTCTGACGGGAACCAGAGCCGTGGGGACGGCCGCTGGGGAGACAGACCGAGAAGGTCCCGGCGGAACCTCCCGGCTGTCGGAAACCCTCCCGGCAGGACCTGCGCGGTGACAGAGAGGACACAGCGCTCAGAAGCCCACCCTGGGGTGTCCTGGGGCCCCCGAGCGGGAGCGAACATGGGTTTGACGTCCAAAACTGTCCCGTCGGAGGAGCTAGGACTTCCCACCCGTGGGGACAGTGTGCTCGCCCCTCTCTGACCGCTGCTGACCCTCCTTGGAGCCCCAACGGCTCTCATCCCCCGCACGGATTCCCCGACCGGCGGAGACTGGGACCCGTGGGTGGAAAGCACGGCCTCCGAGGGGCCCTCGGGGCATGGTGGGCGGACACCCCGTAACGGCAGCCCACGGTCCAGAGCCCAGCGAAGACTTCCGAGGCAGGGGGTCCTGGCAGCGCTGGCCGGGAGAGACCCCACACAGGAGACCAGAGGAGCGTGGCAGGTGGTGCTGGTGGAGAGCGGGCAGGACCCCGGTGCCACGTACCAGGGGGACCCAGGCATTTCGCACGGTCACGCCCACGCAGCGGAGCTCTGCCGGGCTCTGGGCTCAGCTCCCCCCTCCCCTGCGCCCGTCCACCTGCACTGCTCCTTGCTGGGTCGGAAGCAGTGATCTTGGCGTCCGGACCACGGGGAAGTAACCACGGCGAAACACACTCATCCGTCACAGGCGTCCGCGGCGCGACCGACAGACAGAACGATCAGATGCGTGGGCATCTCTCAAAACCCCCAGGTGGGAAACCAGGGTCAAGAGAACGGGGGGGGGGGGGAGAGAGAGAAAATGCGAGCGAGTTTTTCACGCCGTGTCGTGTTCCCGATAAAGCAACGACCCCACAGTTTGCAGCCATCAGCCCCGTCGGGTCACTCGGGGGCCCCTGAGACCTCCTCTCCGTCCGCTTCCCCGGAAGCCCTTCCCGGGCACACCCAGCGCAGAAGGAAAATGCCGGGAAAAGCACCTTTTCCAACTGGAAATGTTAATGCGCGTCATTGTCCCGCTGCCTGCAGATCCCGGGGTTTTCCTTCAGATGGGTTCCGCTCTGGCTTGCTCATCGTCCTCACCTGCAATCCCGAGGAAGGGGGACACGGACCCTCCAGAAGCCCCAGCGGACGCCTGCGGGCACCTCCTATGGGAGCATCGGCTCCCCACCTGTGACGGCAAGGTCGACACGCCGCCAAAGACGGAGAGGCTCACGCTGGAGAAAGCTCTGAGTTTCCCCCCGAGAGGCTTCTGAGCCTAATTATTCCCCCAGTTTCGGGGGAACCTGCCGTCCTTTGCGCTGGAAAAGCAACCTTGTGTTTTATCAAGGGGCTGTGCCCGGGGGCCGACCGTTTGCCCCCCGGACGGCTGTGCTCTGCCGTGTCTCAAGAGACCTGGGGCGTCGGGTGAGCGTCGGGGTGGCGGACGTTCCCGTCCCTCTCTTGTCCTTCGCGTTCGTCCCCGCCTCCCTTTGTCCCCCGCCCACGCCCGCGCCCCGCTCCCCAGAGCTGCCCCGGGAGAGCAGAGCTGCAGAATCCCTCGCTCCGCACCGTCCCACAGACACGTGCACGGCGGGCTCCGTCCGACGTGACGCAAACGTTCTCCTTCAAGGGCACAGACTGGGTAACCCAGCACCAGCCCTAGGGCGCGGAGCCCCGCACGGCGCGAGCAGGACCACGGGCTCCCCAGGTGTGCGTCCGGAGCCCCGCACGGCGGGTGCCGGCCCCAGGCTTCCCGGGCCCGCGCCCCGCACAACTCTGCGACCCCGGCCCAGGCAGGAGGCAGCGTGCCGGACGCCCGGCCCGTCCTTCTGAGCGCAGAGCCTGGTCCAGGGAGCCTGTCCAGGCGGGGCCGGCTCCGGGAAGCCGTCACTCACACGATCTCCCACGTGGTCTCTGCAGGCCACGCTGACCACCCGCCCTCTGCACATCGCAGCGACCTCAAAGGCCCACAGCGGCAGCTGACGTCCACGCCCGCGCCCAGGCTCGCCAAGGCCACGCCGTGTCTGGCCAACTCCCATCCCAGGCCTCCCACTGGCCAGCCGGGCCCAGGCTCCGGGCACCTTGTGCTGAAATAGGGCCTGTGTTTCTCTTTGCAAAGGTCCCCAAGGACCTGCCGCTCTCGTTTTAACCCTTGCGTCTGGACACAAGGTGTGAGGCTCCCGAATCCGTGCCGTGGGTAGAGTCGTGTTCCCCAAATTCCCGTGTGGAAGTCCTGACCCCAGCCTCAAGGACATCGAGACGATGGACGTGTGTCCTGCAAGTCAGCGCATCTGGGGGACGGGTGACGACCTCCCCGGAAACCGTGACGGCCCCGCACCAGCGCTGGAGACCTGTATTTCTGCACGTCACGTGCCTCGTGCGTCTGGTTCCCGTCGGGAACAGCAGAGCAACTGCATCCCAGGCAAGTCCCCACACCCTGAAGGTCCCGTTCCCCACCCCAGGTCAGCAGCCGGTGACCCCCCAGCTGGGGTGATTTTGGCTCTAGGGAAGGTGGTCCCGGAGAAGCCCATTGAAGAGTCCGCGTCCTGCCTCAGACGACCGTGTTTGGATGCGGACGCGGCGCCTACTGGGTCAAACTACGCCCCAGGGAAGACGGCAGACCCAACGTGCAAAGCCGGACCCGTGTCTTCCAGACCGATACAGTCTCGCGTGGGCGCCTTGCGCACAGGATCCAGCTGTGACGGACGCGGTCCTGTGCCCGGCACGTGGGCGCAGAGGTGGGCGTGCCGACCGGTGCGGCCGAGAGGCAGCGGGTGCGTCGCGGGGCCGACTGAGCGAAGCCGACAGACCAGGAGCCTCCGACGCTGCCCAGGCTGCCGTAGCTGTGACGTCCGTAAACCTTTCCTCGAGACGTTTTCTGCGTCATCAGCTCCTTCTCAGATCAGTCAAGGGACCGTCCCATTTCTACAAAGGGGCTTTGATGACCCCTGCAAGGACTGGATTATTTTTACTCCCTCGTCACTGAAGCGCGGAGACGGGCACCTGGACGTTGCCAGGAACGTTCTTCCACGTGGGCAACAACCGAGACGGATTCCCAAACTGGGTCCCGGCCCAGAACGTCGAATCTGAAACCTCAGGTCCCGGCGACCCGCGGTGCGGATGCGACTCGGGTTGGCCGAGAAAAGTGGGTCCCGGCTTCCTGGGCTGAGGCTCCTTCTGAGTTCCCACGTGATTGCGCGCTCCACGGGATACGCCCGTGTCAGTGAGCGTCGAAGACCCGGCTCAGAATGGCAGCGGCTGGTCTGTTCATGCAGGACGGTGACATCCTGACACCCGGCCGGACAAGGATGCTGAGGTGCAGGCGGGGCAGGGCCGGGCTCCCTCCTGAGGCTGCAGGGGGGGCTCCTTCCTGCTTCTTCCAGCTTCTGGGGCTCCAGGCATCCCTGGGCGGGCGGCCACGTCCGCCCTCCTCTCTGCCTCCGTCGTCCCCTGGCTTTTCCTCTGCGTCTCTGATGTCTCTTTCCACGGACGTCCGCCGGACACTGGCTTCCGACTTCTGGCCCCACACGTGGGAGAGAACGAGCTGCTGTTGCCTTCAGGCCGCCGCGTGGGGGGAACCGGTTGCCGCAGCCGCCGCACGTGGGGACGGTCCCTCACCGGGTGTAGTTGGCGGCCAAGCCCGGCGTGTTCCCGATCCTGTCGCGCCCGTCCCGGGGACGTTCGTGTTGAGCTTCTGACCCACGTCTGCAGCCGCTTCGGACGCCCCCGCGTGCTGTTCACTCTCCTCCCCGCAGCTCGGAGCCCGTTCTCCCCGTGAATGTTGCCCCTCTCCGGGGCGGGGGGGCTCCCAGACCTAGACCCCACCCCACGTGTCCCCTCTCTCAGGACACCCCCGCCCAGCCGCATGTTCTAGACCCCGGCCCTCCCGCAGCCTGATTTCTCGCCCCGACCGGGCCACGACAGAACAGACAGCTGCCGGGCGACCCTCCCCGACCGCGGGCAAGTGCCCGTCTGGAGCACCGGGATACTCCCTCCGCCTTGGGCAGGATGTAAAGCCTGGGCGTCCGGCAACATCCTGGGCGTCCGGCAAACAGCCGGAGGCCAACGTCATGGTGGGGGACGGCGTCCCGAGGCCATTCCCGTCCCCCCACCCCACCCAGGACTCCCCGGGAAACCCGTATCCCCATCTTCATCAGGCATTCGACGCACAGACGCTCTTTCCCGCGCACAGTTGGACGGAGAGTTTCCCTGCCTAATTCAGCCCTAATTTATTTATCTTAAGGCAGGCGATGCGCAGTCAATTCATCATAAAGGGCTCCCAATCAAAGCTTACCTTATCCAGAGGTAATTAATACAAAGCGTGTTGAATTAAAGATGTGAGTCTTGACACTTTGGCAGGGGGTAAGGGACAGGGTCTCCAGGGCCCACATTATGCCTCAGACAGACCAATTAGCACCCCGCATCTTCTTTTATGTTAACTTCAATTAAGGTTGCTTAAAATTTTTAAAGTTATTTTCTTCCTCACCGTCTCAGAGTGTCAGGCCCCACATCAAAGGGGAACACCGCAGGTAACGCTCATTTGCACACAGATCTGGAGGGCCCCGCGCCGACGCACCCGGGCACGGAGCCCCGCGGGGTCTGAGTCTAGGAATTAAGGGGCTCAGGGAATGAGCTGTTCCCACGAGGAATGCCGGCCGGATGTGCACGGACATGTCCACGTCCCAACCGGGAAGGACTCTCGGAGGACAGGGCCCGGGCCAGGTCGGCTCCGGCGGCTCCGGCGAGCTCCTGGGCACTGGCTGGGCACCGATGGGACCCTTTTTGCCCCGTTTGCTTGTTTGCTATCAGAGGAATTAAGGTTGTCCATCCGGGGAGTAGCAGAAGGACGCAAAGGACCTGGGCCAGTTAACATCAAGGTGTCCCAGGGACTCACGCCCTCCTGTGGCTCCAGGACAAGGTCCCGATGGAGAGCAGAGTCTGAGATCCGGACGGGGCAGGGCTGCTGAGATCCAGGCGGGGCAGGGCACACTCCCCGCAGAGGCTCCACAGGAGGCTCCTTCCTGCCTCTTCCTAGTTCTGGGGCGACCCTGGGCTGGTGGCCGCGTCCCTCCCATCCCTGCCTCCGTCCTCCCGTGGCTTCTCCTCTGTGTCTGCGTCTCCTCTTCGGTCCCTTACATGGACCCCTGTCGTGGCATTTAGGGCCACCCCGATCCAGGATCAGATCGTGTATCACATCTGCACAGACCCTGTTTCCAACTGAGACCCCGTCACAGGGTCCCGTTGGCCGTGAGTGCGGGGACGGCCGTTCTCCCACTACAGGGGCTTGGGCTCGCAGGGCAAAGTCTTGTCCCACAAGGCAGCCCAACGGGCGCTGACCTAACAGACCGCAGACGGTCGCCGATGGACGTCAGAGCCCACCGTGCTGCCCACCTTTACGCAACGATGCCGCCGTGCCCATCCCCTTTGTCCCCAAAGATTGAAAACAGAGAGTGTCACGCATGCACACGTGTGTTCACGGCTTCTGTGCTCACACCCACCAGATGCCCCCGGATGAGAGGATAAAGCCAGCGGGTCCATCCGTGGATGGTGTACGACTCGGCGTGAACAAGAATGCGGTTCAGACACGGGCTGCCCCACGGAGGGACCCTAAGGACACGATGCTCGTGAGAGACGCCAGACCTACAAAGACACGTCGTGTGCGATCCCACTGATGGAAAACAGCCAGAACAGGCAGACCCACAGACAGAGAATGGAGGACATTCTGTGGGGGAGGGGACAGAGCACGGGTAACGAGGACGGGGCCTCCGTTGGGAGGATAAGAATGTTCCGGAGCGAGATACAGGTGATGTGTGTGACCTCATGAATGTGTCCGGTGCTCCGGATTGCTGACCCCAGATGATGGATTTCACATAGTGTAGTTTTATCCCAATCAACAAAAAGTTGCAAGCGCTTAATTGAAAAAGATCCATCTTTTTTGAAACCCTAAAAATACAAAAGACGTGTGAAAGCACTTTCTCCGCAGTGAAGTGCCCTCAGATGGTCTCATGGCCCCAATGATAAGGCGCCTTCTCGTTCCGACCACCACCATCCGAGGACCCAGAGGAAGTGGACCCACAGTGACGGCTTAGTTCTCCACGTGGGGTCGGCCAGACTTCTGGTCATTCCTCACCCTCTGAGATCTTAAACCACTGGGTGGAACAGCTCCGCCAAACAAATGTTTCTCTAATACCTTAAAAAAAAAAAAAAAAGACACATTCTCGGAAACGCCCTCCTTCCGGGCCGGTGTCTGCCTCTGCGTTCAAGACAATGAATATCACACGAGCCCGGTCAGACGCCCCCGCCGCCTGGGTCCCGACCTCCTGGCCCGTGCTCCGGAAACATGCCCTCCGGCCCCGAGAAAGCGCTTCCTTCCATCCTCCAGGCTACGCTCAGAAGCTCCATCAAAGGTTTCCAGAACCGTCTGTGTTCTCTCCCACGTGCCCCTGCTTGCTCAGAATGCGAACGCGCGATTCTTCCCAGACCAAAAGCAACGCGGCTGGGGGATCCAAAGACGGAAGGAAGCAGAAACTCAACCGCCCAGGAGAGCCCAAGCACCGAATCCCGTCCGCCAGCTTCAAGGGCCTGCTGTCCGGCTTCTTCCAGAAGACGAGGAGATCAAACCTGACCTTTATCGGCAACTCTGAGCACTCTGGCCCCGGGGCAGGGAGCCGTTCCCCCGCTGGTGAGCCTGGCAGTTGGAGGGTCAGAGCAGGTGAGGGCTCTGGAGACCGCGGGGGTGGGGGGCTGCTCAGACCCCCTTCCTCTAGCTGAGCGAGAAGCGTGGAACCGAAAGCAGCTGGACAGGCCTCCGCTTCCCTCCATCCCCGCAGGGAAGGGGCAGGAGCAGGCTTAGGGCTCCTCACCACCTCGGAAGCAGGTGAGACAGAGGTGCACACTTCACATCCATTCAAAGACACAGGCTGGGGTGGCCCTGCCGGGCCACACAGGCAGTGGAACATGCAGCCCCAGCCTGGACGTGCATGTCCAGACCCACTTCGGGGGCAGCCGGAGAAGGAGGACTGTGTGGGGGGGTCTCTAGCAGCCTCTCCCGTTACTGAGCGGAATCACCCCTCAGGGAGAGGCGAGCTGGAGACGGCAGCATGTCTTGAGGTCGGTGTCATCGGGACAGAGATGACAGAGCTCCCAACGCCGGGTGACTGGGGGTTCTGAGGGCCTGGGGCCGGGACCAGGGTGCGGAAAGAAGGCCCCCAGCACAGTGCATACCACGTAAGGGAGAGGGCCTTTGGGGACGGCCAGCTGCAAAGGTTGGGGAGAGAGGTGGGGAGGGAGCATGGGGGACAGTTGGTTCAGGGTAGGACCATGAGCGCATGGAACTTGGGCAGGTAGGGGCGTGTGGTGTGAGACCCCCAGTGCTGCCAGCGATGCCCCAAGGCCACAGACAGGAGGCCCCCACCCGCCGGGAGTGGGAGGCACAGCTGGGGGGTGCAGACAAGACACCAGACAGTGGTCCAGAACCACATGCGCTTGGACACACCTCCACGAAGCCTCCATGTGCAGAGCTGAGGAAACACCCCATAGGAACTGGTTTCCACTTCCCAGGACAAGTGGGGACACAGGACATAAGGTGAGACACACACCAGAAAATGCAGTGTTTTCAAAACAAGACAGGGTAGAGAGGAGGGCCGTCCTCCAGATGGGAAGACGGACGCAGGACCACTGTCCGTCCGCCTTTTGTGGCCTCCCACGCAGGGCTTCCTGGGGGCCACCGGCAAGTGAGCCAACCTCCTCCTAACGTGTGTGCCTGCCCCTGCCGAGGCTGTTGTGGCTACCGTGAGGGGACACTGGTGAAGGGGTGAACGCAGTGCCGGTGACGGTGCTGGAGGGGACACTGGAGGGGACAGTGGTGGTGATGGTAGCTACTGATGGAGGAGATGAAGGCAGGGGTGGTGCCTGCACAGCTGATGCTGGATTCACCATCACCAGGTTGAACCTCCTCCTCACCCCGCTGAACAGGAGCTCCCACGGGACTTGGTTTCAGAACTGGTTGGAAAACAAAAAAACCAGGAGGGAATGGTCTTCTCCCTCCCTAACTCAGTTTCACTTTTCAAGTGGCCGAAATGTAAAATCCAAACTATGGCAAAGGAGGACATTTCATGAGAGATGGGGGCCGAGGGGACCTGCTGTTCCGCCAGAGTTAGACCCTGCAGTGCCATGACAGGTCGGAGCCATCGGCACCGGTGGCCCCCAGGCAAGATGAGGAGTGCCTTTCACGGGATTAAAACAGGAGCACCGTGTGATCCCACATTTCTACTCCAGGTGTAGACCCAGAAGAATGGAGAACTTGTTCCCACAGAAACATGCACAGAAGTTTTCACAGCACCATTGTTCATAGTAGTCAAGGGGTAGAAGCAGCCCACGGGTCCATGGGTGGAGGGGTGGAAGGTTGGACATGTAGAGGATGGGTGCGTGGATGGATGGATGGATGTGTGGATGGATGGTTGGTTGAGTGGATGGATGGATGGACGTGTGGACGTGTGGATGGATAGTTGAGTGGATGGATGGTTGAGTGGATGGATGGATGGATGGACGGATGGGTGGACGGATGGGTGGATGGATGTGTGGATGGGTGGATGGATGGATGGATGGATGATGGATGGATGGACGGATGGATGTGTGGATGGATGGATGGTTGAGTGATGGATGGATAGAAGGACAGAGGGATAAAAAGCATGTGGTCCATGCACACAGTGAAATATGACTCAACCCTGAAAAGGAAGGATGTTCTGCAACTGCCAAGATGTAGAAAGACCTTGAGGACACGGTGCTTAGTAACATCAGCCAGACACAGAAGGACACATCCTGTGTGATTCCATATATGTGGGGTCCCTAGAGGAGTCCCATGCACAGAGACAGAGAGTAGATGGTGAGGCCAGGGACTGGGGTTGGGGACAGGGAGTTACTCTTTGATGGGGATGGAGCTTCAGTTTGGGGAGATAAAAGTTCTTTAGATGGACAGCGGGGATGTTGGCACACCGGGTGAATGTGCTCCGTGCCCCTGAGCGGTGCATGTAAAAACGACTATAAATCGTAATTTCATGTCACGTATATTTTATCGGAAAAGGTAGATTTAATCCCGAACTTACACACAAGAAGAAAACCTGGCTGGACTGTGCCACACCTTGCACACTCAGAAAGTTGGAGGGATCAGGGTGACCTGAAACTCAGAGGAAGAGGTCATCTTTCTAAAATGACCGGGTGGACCGACACGTTTGCATCCCCCCTGCAGCCCCCGCAGCCCCTTCCCACCACACCCCTCTGCCACCGACCCACCCAGGGAAACCCCGAGAGCCAGTCCCCCGAGCCCGAGACAAGACTCACACGCGTGGTGTGGGGATCTCGAGCTGCAGCAACCGTTCCCGCCTGCGTCAGGCTGAACGCAGCCGAACAGACGGGGGACGCGTTGCCTGGGCGGGTGGGTTCACACGCACCTGAAGTTACAGCACAAACTGCCTTGGTGCCTCTTGTAAGGGAAGGGCCAAGAGCTACCAGCAAATAAGCAAATCTGATTTTTCAAAGATCTCTGTGAATTATGGTAAAACAGACCTAATGTAAAGATCACCATCTTCACCGTTTTACGTGCACAGCTTGACAGCACCGAGCACGTTCTCACGGTTGGGCCAGCATCTCCACCATCATCTCCAGAACCTTCCAGCCTCCCAAACGGAAGCTCTGTCCCCATGAAACACTATCGCCCCAGCCCCAGTGCCAGCCCCTGACCCCACCATCTACTCTCTGTGTCCGTGGTGGGACTCCTCTAGGGACCCCGTGTATGTGGAATCAGGCAGGGTTTGGCCTTCTGGGTCCGACTCAGGTTACTCAGTTCCATGTCCTCAAGGTCCACCCACGTCCTAGCAGGGGCAGAAGGTCCCCCTCTTCCAGGCTGCGTCCCAGTCCACCATGTGTGTGGACCACATGCCTTTTATCCATCCATCCTCCCATGGACACTCGGGTTGGTGAACAACTTGTGTTTGGACGTGGACCGATGACGCCCAGCTGGTCCCTGTCTGTGCTCCTTCCTGTAGGGTCCTGCCATCTGTCCCCGGGAGAAGGCACGTGGTGAGGGCACCTTGCCGAGTGGTGTCGACAGGAATTGAACGGTAAGATGTTTTAAGTTTGGTGAAGACCAAGCAGGGCCCATGACCACCTACTCACAGGTTGGTAGCATCTGCCCAAACGCCAGAGAGAGGTCACCCCATCCCTCTGCTTTACGCACACTTGGCTACCACACCAAGCCCACCTGTCAGAAACCCAACTTCCGTAGTAACCCCTCCTTCCCGCTCCTGGACCGGCCTCTGTCTCTGTCCCCAGCAGGATTGTCTCCACGGTCGCCCTGCACAGCCACGTTCACTAAGACAGACTTGCTACCGACATTGCTTCAAGTCTTCCAAGCGTCCTCCTTGCCCCTGGGTCCAGGACCCACGCCTCACACCCCACCACCCCACCTGCGTCCAGGACGCACACCCTCCCTGTCCACAGGGCCAGGACCCATATGTCCCCCAGCACCACCCCCCATCCAGGACCCACACTTCCCCCCAGCAAGTGTCCAGGACCCTCGCCACCTTCCCGCCTACCTGAGCAAGACCCCCATATCACCCAGACCCGCGTCAGAGCTGCCCCATCGGGCATCTGTGCAGAACCGCGGAGAAGCGAGAAGCTTCCCCACCGTCCGCTCTGGGGCCGGAGCGCAGGTGGCCTGCGGGCCACGAGCCGCTGGAAGGCGGGGGCCGGGTCTCTCAAGACCCTCACCCACGGCAGCGCGGACACTCGAAGGGGCAGCGGGACTTCTGGAACCTTCCGTGCCATCCCCCCTTAGGAATTAGAAGAACGCAATCTGTCCCAACGTCAGGAAATCGCGGCGGTAGCATCAAGACACCCTTGGGCGCCCACAAATGCGGATTCATGGGGACAATGACAAGGAGGCTTCACTGGGGCCCTTACGCCACCTCTGCCCCCGCCCCCAGTAAATTATTTAGAGTTTTCGAGGAAACAGGAAAGCTGGGAAGGCAGTTTCTCGGGGAAGCTTGCTCAGAGGTGGTGTTTACAGGGAGAAGCCGACGCAGAACGTCCCAGAAACGGGTGCCTGAACCCGGGCAAGGCTGCGGGCCTGTGGACGTCCACGGGCTGGCATCTGTGACGGGGCTGGGGGCACGAGGACAGAGCAGGACGCCCTGCGTGGGTCTGCAAGCAGCAAGCAGTCTGCCCGGGGAGTCTGCCCGGAATGGCCCGGACGCCGGGGAGCCTGGGGCCTGGAGGTTTTCTTCGCTGGGACCATGGCCGGGGCCGAGGGCGGGGACGCGTGGGGAATCCTGGACGCCGACACGTGCCCGTCGGTCTGCCCGTGGGCGTTCGTCGGATCAGTGGGATTTCCACCAACCCTCAGGTCCTCGGTGACGTGGGGGTTTTGTGGGGAAAACCCCGCGGGCTTTCCAACGTCAGCTCCCAAGCAGGTGGTCAGCCCGTGAAGTGGACGTCCCGCAGGAGGACGGGGCAGGCACGGGGGTCAGGACTGAAGGGCGATGAGTTTCGAAACCGGAAAACGCCGCAGCCTCGTGGAGCACCGGCCGGTGGGGAAAGCGTCGGCAGGCAGCGAGGACGAAAGCCCCCAGAGGTGCAGGAAATGGGTTTCGAGGCCCAGAGGAGCGTTTCCGTGACTCACACTGCCATCGTGTGGCCGCACGGGCAACGGGCCCCCTCGGGCGCCGGCCGCTGCCTCTGCCTCCGTCCCCTGCGAAGGAATTTCCCGGGGCTCACCCCTCGTCCACGGGAACCGCTGTGGGGAGGAAACCCAGCCGTGCCGTACATTGGGGGAGAACTCTGCAAAACCGGGACGTGTTTGCGTGCTGGCGTTCAGGGAAGGCTGCATCTTGCCAGATGGAGCGCGTCTGTTCCCAGGGGACGCACGCAGGGACGGTCCAGCCGTGCAGGCCATTTTCAGGGGGTTCGAGAGCAAACGTGTAGGTCAGATGTCCTGAGCACGTACGCCTCGATGTTTCCATACGGCAGGTGTGCTTGCAGACGTGTGTGCACGGATGAAAGACGGTACAGAGAGACATCCGCTAACGACACGTACAGACACAGACAGGTACACAGATCCACTCGTCCGTGCCGGACGGACAGACCGCACAGACAGAGGCACACAGAGGCAGGAAGGAAGGACAGAGACCGCTGGCCTTCTGTCTAGAGCCTCTGGGGCCGGCAGTCCTGTCCATGCCCAGCGCAGCCCCGGGGCCTGGGTCTCCATGTCCCGCCTCCCCCTTCCCCAAGATGTGGACCCACCTGAGCCCCGTGTCCCGGGGTGAGGGGGCGCTTCCCCCGGTTCATGCAGAAGACACCCGCAGCTCACCAGCCATGCTCAGCTGCCTCCCCTGCCCAGCTGCCCGCGGGTCCCCTGGTCTTCGGGGCACACAGGGTCTCAGGCCTCCGTCTACACCAGCCCCAAGGTGGGGACGACTCGGACCCCTTCCCGGGCCGCCTCAGCCCAGGACGCAACCATCCAAATGCTGGCCCGTGCCTCCGGCCACTCCTCTGAACGTCCCCGTGAGCGTTCCCGGACCCACGTCGGTCTCCAGCCCCAGGATTGTCCTGCAGGTCGACTCAGTCGTGCCGGACGGAGCTCAGACAGGGGAGCCTGCCATCGTCTGGGCATCCCGGCCGCACCCAGAAAGTGCCCAGAAAGCTGCCCAGCGCCCCGCGACCCCAGGCAGCCCCACAGCGAGAAACCTCTGCAGGAAAACAAGTGTAGGACGCCCCAGGAGAGGGCAGGATGGGCCCTGGAGGGCCTGACCATCTGAGCACGAGGGGACCACACACCCATGCCCGAGAGCCTTGCAGGGACGGGGGATGAGGTCCGACGCAGAGCCCAGCACGTGGTTTCACGCAGGTGCTGCGGGCGGACCGGCAGGGTGCCCACGCGGGCCACGGCACCCACAGACCTGGCCACACGGGGAGACCAGTGGGTAGGGAAGCGCGTTCCCAGCGCAGCAAACACGCACGCGCCGTAGGACCCGGCAACGACAGCCCCGAAGAACCAGAAGCAGGTGTTCCGACACACACACGTGTACCCAGAGGCTCCCGGGAGCCCCGCTGACATGAGCCAGTGTCCGTTGGACAATGAGCACGGCACGTACCTCCCACGTGCACAGACCTCGGGGACGAGACACTCGGCAAGAGAAGCCGGACACGCACGGTCACGGTGTGTGAGCCCGTCCGCACGGGATGTCCGGAACAGGCACGTCCGTGGGGGCAGAAAGCAGACGGGCGGCTGGGGTCCACTGAGACCGTACGTCCGAGGACGGCGTGGGGGTGGGGGTGGGGGTCATGCCACACTCTCCCAGCGTCCTCTCCGCCCAGAGTAAAGACTGTGCTGATGCCTGATGCCAGGATCTGGGTCCCCAGGAGGGGACACCGCTGGGTACCACCCACAGCTGCTTCCCTCCGTCCTTTTCATCAAATCCGAGCTCCTCAGTAGGCTTGCAAGGTCCCCATGGTCCGGTCTCTTGACAATCTTCCATTCCCAGAATGCACCCAGCTCTTTCCTAGCTCAGAGTCTTTGCACACGCTGATCCCCATGCCTGTGCTGCTTTTCCCCGCACTGGGCTGGTTCCTCCCGGTGCATTCATCGTCCCCCTTCATGCACACTTCTACAGCCAGCCCAAGTCTCTACTGTTCACGGCGCCACACCCTGCAACACTGTTTCCCTCAGGAACCCCCAGCAACAGTTCCATATTATCTTGTTTGTCTGTCCCTTTCTCTCTCTTCCAGGATGGACACTGGACGAGCGCTTACAAAGCCAAATTCTGCGCGGCCATGACGCCTTTGCAGAAGGGAGAAAAGCTTTCTCTGCACTGACTTTCCAGCCCTGTCCCAGCACCAGGACCCTTCCGGCCCGTTTTTCTTCCCTGTCTCTACAGCCGCACACGTGGTGAATCTTTTGGCCACACCACAGCCTGCATGGCTGACCCCGTGCCTGTCGGAGCCGGCAGCCACCGACGTGGTGTGCCTCCAGGGACTCGAAGAACACGGCCCCCCGCCCGCCCCATCTGACTCCCCGCAGGCACCCGAACGCGTGTGCTTCCTCCTTCGGGGAAGAAACGAAAGGCAGCTGTCAAAACACGTCTCGTCTGGGTGGCAGAACGCATTAGATGCGGGCCAGCCGTTAACACCTTTATCCCAGGGAGTTTATCAGGTTCCCAGCAGGGCCTGGGGTCTGAACGGGAAGGTCCCGGGGATCCCAAGAACCAAGAAAGGGGAGAGAAGGCATGAGAGAGTGGGAGTTTGTACAACGAGTCCCAACCCTGCTTGGTGGCCCCACAGAAGACCTCCCGGCCCAAGCCTTACCCTGCGTGCTCTCAACGGTTGAAACAACAAATCCAAGGGGGCACACAGCCCCCAGAGAAGTCTTCACTGGGGCCGAGAACGGAGAACGAAGCAGGTGAGGGAAGCATCCCTTAGCGCGCGTCCTGCCGACCTCCTTACCTGGGACGAGATCATCAGCGCGTCGGAGACCCGCCGCTCTGAGGACGGCGCCCTGAACTCCGCGCGGATGGAGGCTTCCGAGCAGAGCCGAGAACACACGGGGCTGTCCGAGCAAACCCACCGGGGTGTCTGCGTGTCTCTGGCTGGGACAAGCCCTCTCCAGCGCCACGGATGGGAGCTCACCCTCTGATAAATCGGGGAGTTCGCAGATGTGCCGACGTCAAGAAAAACCGCAAGGCCAATGATAAATGGGGACGCTTCCATCCCCAAACTCTTACTAATCAATAAGCACAGCGTCAGCAAGTGTTAGAAAAGGACATATTCGCATCTCCCGGGAGAACGAAATACCACTCACTGGAAAATAGGGGAAATTGTACTCTCATTGGTGGTCACAAAAAGAGGCAAAATTAAAGCAATAAAGAAACCTATTCTGGGCTGAATTATGTGCCCCCCAAAAAGATACCTTGAAGTCTTGATCCCTGGAGTCGGAATAGAAACTTTTCCGCAGAAAACGTCTTTGTAGATGTCGTCAGCTTGTGATGGACTCATCCTGGGTGAGGGTGGCCCTAAATCGAAGGACAGGGGTCCTCGTAAGAGACAGCAGAGGAGACACGGACACAGGGGAGAAGCCACGGGAAGACGGAGGCAGAGATGGGAGGGACGCGGCCACCTGCCTAGGGATGCCTGGAGCCCCAGAACATGAAGAGGCAGGAAGGAGTCTCCTTGGAGCCTCATGAGGGATCATGACCCTTCCCTGCCTGGATCTCAGCATCTCTGTCCTGCCTGGATCTCAGCATCCCTGCCCCGTCTGGATCTCAGCATCCCTGCCTGGATCTCAGCATCTCTGCCCTGCCTGGATCTCAGCATCCCTGCCCCATCTGGATCTCAGCATCCCTGTCCCGTCTGGATCTCAGCATCTCTGCCCCGTCTGGATCTCAGCATCTCTGTCCCGTCTGGATCTCAGCATCTCTGCCCCGTCTGGATCTCAGCATCTCTGTCCCGTCTGGATCTCAGCATCTCTGCCCCGTCTGGATCTCAGCATCTCTGCCCCGTCTGGATCTCAGCATCCCTGTCCCGTCTGGATCTCAGCATCCCTGTCCCGTCTGGATCTCAGCATCCCTGTCCCGTCTGGATCTCAGCATCTCTGCCCTGCCTGGATCTCAGCATCCCTGTCCCGTCTGGATCTCAGCATCTCTGCCCCGTCTGGATCTCAGCATCTCTGCCCCGTCTGGATCTCAGCATCCCTGTCCCGTCTGGATCTCAGCATCCCTGCCCCGTCTGGATCTCAGCATCCCTGTCCTGTCTGGATCTCAGCATCCCTGTCCCGTCTGGATCTCAGAGTTCTGGTCTCCAGCAGGAGAGGATGAAGCTGTGCTGTGAAGCCTCCTAGTCTGTGGTCCTTTGTCACAGCCGCCCCAGCAATCTCATGCAGAGCCCGTTTTCAAGTTGGCAGACATCAGGGAACCCGATAACCCAGCAGGAGGATGGCTCCTTCGTGGGGGAGCCTCTGGGAAAGCAATTGGATTTGGGGATCAAAGACTTGAAAAGCTGCCTGGAAGCCCTTTGCTCCAGGAATCGCTCCTGAACTCACCAATCAGGGCTGCGTGTGGAGACCCCCGCGTGGGCACTTCCCTCACGGAGGAACATACGTGTTTAATGTGGAAACAAGCAAAATGCGCTGCGTGGAGGAAACCGTTCCGTCGACCACCCAACAGCCACAGCATGAAAACGGACTTTGCCAACTGTCGGCGAAGATTTTTTTTAGCGGCGAATGTTTGTCATACGGTTGAAGTGGGAACGTTCCGGATTGAAAGTCCTCCCTGGAAATGTGGGAAGAACCCCCTGACGAAACAGGGTGTGTGTGTGTGTGTGTGTGTGTGTGTGCACGTGTGCGCGTTTGGTCCCCAGAGGGAGCGATGAGTACGGATGGCCTGCACCTGCGCAGAAGGAAACAGCAGAAGGCATATCCGGGCCCCTGCCGAGGCGAGGGGCTTATTTTCACCTTTCTGTGTTTCAAGATGAAACACAGACTTTTTTTCCTTACTTATTCTCCAGAATTTTCTATAAACAGCCAGTCCGGGTTGCTTTTGCAATCAGAGGGGAGTCCGTCGGTGTCTTCAGAAGCCAAGAGAGGGCCTCCTCCTGTGTTTGTCAGGAGGACAGCAGTGTGGCCGCTACCACCGTGCAGGACCCCGTTTCAGGGACACATGTGGGCACAGCCTCTATCGGAAGAAAGGACACCTGCTCCTCTGCCCGGGGCTGGAATTTCCACCTGAGTGGCTGAGACGGGCCGGCCTGGGGGACCCTCGCCGCACACAAGGACCCTATTATTCGGCTCCTCACACAGCAGGTGCTGAGGCACAGGACCCCAAGCCTCCCACCCCTACGGCCACTGGATGTCCACACAGGTGAGTCCCGGGTGAGGGTGCAGCCGTGCATCCCGTCTGTGCAGGCAGGGTCCCCATCCGGCCGCCGCAGAAACACATTTCCAGAAGCCTGCAGTGTCCTAGACGTGGGGGTGGCCAGTGAGCAGGGATTAGTGCCTGAGGATGTGAGTGGAACTGGAGGGAGGTTGCCGTGACCCCGCAGAGGCAGCTGCTTTCTTAAAGATGTCCCTGTGATGTGGGAGCAGGCCAGGCCACGGGCCTTCAGCTATATTTGCCCAGAAGCGAGATCTCCCCGTCGGCCTGGACTTCCCGGGCCACTAAAGAAAGGCCACGGGCTCTGGCCATCAGGAACATGGCCACTACCAGGATTTATCATGTTTGTCGAGTTCCCTCCAGGGCAGGCCGGCTGTGTGTCCACGTCCGTGAGGTGTCATGGTGTCTGGTGGCCCCTCCAGCTCTGGTGTCCAGAGGGAGCCTTCTGCTATCTGCTGGTTCGGTGCTCGAAGCCTTTCGTGGGTCCCCCCTGACCAGCCGTGAGATGCTCAGATGTGGGAGGAAGTGGGTTTGAACTCAGCTGTGTGGGATGCACAGCTTGCTTCCCCAAACCAGCCACAGGGTCACCTCTGGGATGGACGTCTGTGAAGGTGCCCAGGAATCGGGGTTTATCCCAATGTCCATGGGGGTCAGCTTCGTCTCCGTGCAGACAGAGCGCTCAGTATTCCGTGGACACTTCAACCCCAGATCGACAATGTGGGGTGTCCTAGAAACTGTCCCACCGAGAAGTCACCTGGGCCCTTGGGGTCCTTGTGGGCTCGTATAGACTTCCTCCTGCCCGTGAAGCACTATCCGGGGGCCATCCCCCTCGGCAATGATGGCCACGCTCCCCGTCTCCCCTCTTATCTCTCCCAAACTCCCGGACTCTGATCAACGATACAAGCGCCCGTCCACGCAGCCACAGGGTGGAGACACACAGAGCTGGACGCAGATGACACGACACAGAGCCGTGTTGGAGGGTAGTGACCTTTGCTGCCGGAGGACGCTCCTAAAAGAAGAGAAGGAGAGCACATAGGAGAAGCACACGTCGGAGGTCAGGAGACCATGAGATACCACCTCACACGCCTTAGGACGGATGCTTCCGGAAACCAAACGTTGGCAAGGACGTGCAGAGACGGTTGGTGGGAACGTGACATGGGTCAGCTCCATGGAAACAGCAAGAGGAGGAAAAAGGAAACATTGACCTAGCCTGTAATCCCCCCATTGTGGAACAGAATGTTCATAGGCCGGGTACTCATACTTACTAAGCGGTACAAACAGCCTGAGTGTCCATGGATGGATGGACGGACGGATGGATGGACAGACGGACGGATGGAGGGAGGGATGGATGGACAGATGGACGGATGGATGGACAGATGGATGGACGGACGGATGGAGGGAGGGATGGATGAACAGATGGATGGATGGGTAGATGGACAGATGGATGGATGGACAGATGGATGGACGGATGGATGGAGGGAGGAATGGATGGACAGATGGATGGATGGACAGATGGATGGATGGACAGATGGATGGACGGACGGATGGAGGGAGGGATGGATGAACAGATGGACGGACGGATGGATGGACAGACGGACGGATGGAGGGAGGGATGGATGGACAGATGGACGGATGGATGGACAGATGAATGGACGGACGGATGGAGGGAGGGATGGATGAACAGATGGATGGATGGGTAGATGGACAGATGGATGGATGGACAGATGGATGGACGGATGGATGGAGGGAGGAATGGATGGACAGATGGATGGATGGACAGATGGATGGATGGACAGATGGATGGACGGACGGATGGAGGGAGGGATGGATGAACAGATGGATGGATGGATGGATGGACAGATGGATGGATGGACAGATGGATGGACGGATGGATGGAGGGACGGGCGGGTGGATAAACAGAACAAGGTCCACACACACCGTGGCCGAAGACACAGCCTTGAAGAGGAAGGACGTTCTGCTTCTGCTGGGACACGGGTGCCCCTTGAGGACATCAGCCAGACCCAGAAGGACCAGCCCTGCCTGATTCCACGTCCGCGGGGTCCCTAGCGGAGCCCCATCCACACAGACAGACAGTAGATGGGGGGCTGAGGCTGGGGGACGGGGATGGGGAGCTTGGGAGGCGGAAAGTTCTGGAGATGGTGGTGGAGATGTTTGCACAGCGGTGTGTATGTGCTTAACGCCACTGAGCAGAGCACTTAAAAGTCATTAAAACAGAAAATCTCGCGTTCTGTGCATCTCCGCACAATACAGAAACAGAGGACGAACAGCAACGTCTAGTTAACCAGCCCCACGGAAGGACCTGGCCATTCGCGGACATCGTTTTATAATTAGGTTCAGCCGAACGCTGTGCCCAACGCGGAATCGAGGTTTTGGCCTCAGATCGGCAGGAATCCGTGCTACCTGGGGTGTTCAGATTCTGAGTCGCGGCATAATTAGAGAAAATTGGTGACTTGTTTCATCCGGATCTAATCTTAATGAAAGACCCACGGCTCATCAGGTCATGGGTAACGGCCAACGGGCTTCGGGCTTCCTTCTAATGCTGTTCGGGAACGGCCGCCGTGAACAGAGTGGGCGGGATGTTTTCTAACACGGGGAATTTCTTTAATGCGATGAGGGAAATTCCGTAAAGTTCAATGCTTTTTAAAAGCCCATCCCTAAAATTGCTGGGCAGTTTATACTGAGATAAGGACCCCTGGGTAGAGGTTTTTATTCTGGCGTATAATGAGCTAAAAAAAATTAAGCAAGACCAGCAAAGTGGCAGAAGGCTGGGAAAACACGGCGCCGAAATCCGTACACACGCCCCCGAGAATCGCTCTGTGGGGGCTACAAACGCAGCAGGAGAAACAATGTGTCATTCACTGCTCTGGACGTTTCCTTCCCGGCATCGGCTAATTAAACAGCGGCGGCGGGAAACCTCAAAGCAGTTATGAGCCACCCCCGAGAAAGTTAAGTCGTCCCGGAAAGTAAGTGTCTGTTTGACGTAATGGTCTTCCCGCGCTTCGAAACAGGTACAACAAAAATCCTCGCCCAACCCAACCGACCGACCGACCGACCGACAGAACCGATGAAGTCGGGGAAACGCAGCGCACGACCCCAGCCCAGAACGAAGGCAGGGACCCGTGTAGCCCATGAACCACACTCCAGGCCAGGCCAGGGGGTCAGCGGCCGGGGGCTGCACTGTCACCCGTGTATCTGGGAAAGAAAGTGTTGTCCTCGGTAACCCTGTGTCCCCGACATGAGCTGCGTCGAAGTGCTCGCCCCGCACCTGGGAGTACGGCTTTATCTGGAAATGAGGTCTTCCCAGAGCTAGTGCATAAGATGAGGTCACCGAGTCGGCCCCGTCCTCGACCACCGGGTTCATTGGGCGGCCAAGCTGCTCACGCACACGGGGACTCCGCAGTCCCGACCGCCTCAGCATAGTGAGGTAATCACCATCGATGGTGCGAAGACCCCATTTTTGCCCTTGTCATTTGTGTGTTATCGATGTTTCGACAAACCCCGGGACAACAGACGACTGATCGTGGAGGAGGTTCTGGAAGGATCCCGTAAGCTCCTGGAGCCCGGGACACCGTGTCATCATCCCGGACTCCTTCTAGAGTAAAAACGACAGTTTGGGCTGACTCTATTTCCATGCCCTGTTTCATTCACCTTCTGGAAGCAGATCATAGACTTTTAGGGGAGAAGTCGTACAAGTGTCAAGTCTGAGACAAGGAAGGGCCCTCTTTGTGGGAATCCTCAGGGCTCCCTGTCCTGAAGTCAAGAGAGTCCCACAGCCCCGCCCCGGCCACGCTGGGCTGGAGAAAACCCATCCTAGGTGGTCCGTGGGCACGTGCCGCATTTCTGTGCAGGCGACGGTGGCCTTCGTTCTGCTGCGTGGCAAGTCCACCTGGGTTCCATGCTCCCTCCACGCTGGTGGGTTGCAAGACCCACGCGGATGTGCTCGGACCAGCAGATCTCATCCCACCCCGTCCTTCATCTGCGGGAAGACCACCCCCTGGCAGGTCAGCAGCCTGCACGCAGAGCCCAGGTCCTTCTGGAACCAGCTCACGGCCCGGGATCTGGGACGCTGTCCGCGGCCCCACACCCCACTCCCTTAAACACGCGTTTACAACCGGGTAAAGTCAGAGCGTGTTTCCAACACCTCCTGGGTGCAGGAAGCGGCCAACATCCCCGGACGTGGGGAGGGAGCATTCATGAGCGTGGGGGCGGTGGGGGGACGGGATCCGCTGCAGCCGTCAGGCTGGACGGGCTTCGGTGCACACGGCAGTGAGGGAGCATGCTTGTGTCCGATGTGAACAGCGGGGCCGTTTGGATGGCCCTGCCGTAACCTCGTCCCCAAGGCCGGGGGAGCGCGTCCGGAGCGGAAACTCCATGAGCTGGTCCGGGGTCCTTGGGGAGGGAGTGTGAACGCTTGGACTCCCGTTTTATGGAGAAGGATGGTGCAGAACGGGGCAGATGCACTGCGTGTGATGGAGGCTGGGCCTTTGGGGGGTCCCCCGGTCTTGAAAGTGGAGCCCCTTACGGGATTGCAGTCCTCGTGAAGGAGACCGCTCAGAGCCCCGTGCCTGTCCCACCGGCGAGAAGACGGCCAGCGGTCCATGAACCAGGACGCCATCCGTGAGCCCAGATTTGCAGGTGCCTGGACCTTGGACTTTGGCCTCCAGAGCCGTGACAAGCAGCTGCGTGTGGTGAACGAGCCGCCCAGCTGAGGCCCACAAGTCCCACGGGACGGACTTCCCCGCCCTCCTCGGGACCACCGTGCTGTCCTCGGGGTTTACAGCTAACGGGGTTGTGTTTTCCCAGGAATCCTAAGACACAGAGCTGAGAGGCACCAGGACCCGAAGGTGGATGCCGCAGGCTCAGTGACAGCACCAAATGTCCACGTCCTAATCCCTGAAGGAGACCTTAGCTGGCAGCGTCTCTGCAGATGAGATTAAGGACGCGAGCTCATCCTGGATCGGGGTGGCCCTAAACCCAATGGCAGGTGACCTTGTAAGACCCAGAAGAGGAGACGCAGACGCAGAGGAGAAGCCACGGGAAGATGGAGGCGGAGACGTGGCCCTAGGCTCAGGGACGCCTGGAGCCCAGAAGCTGGGAGAGGCAGGAAGGAGCCTCCCCGGAGCTCAGCCCTGCCCCGCCTGGACCTCCGACCTCTGGTGTCCAGAGCTGGGGGAGGATGAATTACCGTGTATTTTTGAGAAGATTTTATTTATTTACTTGACAGACAGATCACAAGTAGGCAGAGAGGCATGCGGGGTGATGGGGGGAACGGGGCTCGATCCCAGAACCCAGGACCCCGGGATCATGAGCTGAGCCGAACGCAGAGCCTTAACCCTCTGAGCCACCCAGGTGCCGAATTCCCATGGTTTTCAGCCCCCACCGCGGGGTCATTGCTGTGAAATCCTCGGGCATCTCACACACCGTGTTTGATCCTGACTGAGCCCAGGCAGGTCCGTGCTCCTGCGGGTTCGCCGTCGGCCTCTGTAGGAAAGGCCATGACGTCTGGGTTGTCTGGGAGCTTCCCGGAAGTGGCCGAGCCCCGAGGGCTGTGGCCAGGGCCGCCCCATCCCACTGCACCACGCGAGACACCGTCACCCCAGTCTCCCTCGTCTGGGAAACATTAAAGACCAACTCGGGCCCGATTCAGGGCTGGCAGGTGCATGACACACGCACCAGCATGGGATGAAGTGACGGGGCCCGGGGGCTCGTGAGAGGCCGAGGTCCAGTCATCCACGCTGGAGTCTCCTGCCCCACGGCCCAGTCCCAACCCCGAGCTCGGTTTCGGGCCTCACTGGGTGTCTCCGCAGCATCCCGCCACGCCACGGCCTCTGCTAAAAGGAGGAAGCAGGAGGACTGCCTGGCAGCGGGGTCTCCACGGTCAGTGGCTTCACGGCGCTGTGCCCGGGGGTCCCTTCTCTCTGTCCCTCAATGACCCGGCACCATGTGCCACACTGGGTCGCCCGGAGCAGAACAGCTGAGGCTCCCGGCAGGGGCTCCAGGTGCCCAGGGACGCGGGAAGGGACATGACGGTCACTGCTCCTCGGAAGGGCAGCTTTGTGGGAACAAGAGTAGCCCCGAACCCCGGCAGGCCGGGGCAGCTTGAATGGCCAGCCTGACCTCCTGGGGCCGAGCCCCACACACCTGCTCTGCTCCAAGGGAGGGCTCTTGGGGGCCAGAGGGGCTGAGTTCTGCGTTGCAGGCTCTCCGTGATTCCCGGCTCAGACCCTGGGCATGGACGGGGCTGGAGCCTGGTTGCTCCCCCCTTCCAGGTCCCGGGCCCCCCCATATCTCCTGACGGGGACGTCCACACACTTCCCAGGCCCCACGCGGGATCCCTGCCGCGCTGCTTCGGGACGGTGGCTCGGCCCCTGTGCAAGAAGGACATTTCCAGCGTGGTTTGCCCCTTTCCACACCCACCGCCACGGTCTGCTCACACGCCCTGAGTACCCGGCCTGGCAGAAATCCCTCTGCTCTTCTCGCACTCTGTCCGAACGCTTCCACGTCCCCCGCGTGTCCGCCTCCCACTAAGACACGCCCCCCCCCCCCGGCCAGAATTCACGCTCCGCAAACTTCAGCATCAGCCCCTCTCGAAGGACGCCAGGCTGCCGCACAGAGCGTGGGACGGTCCGGAAAACACACGTGTGCTGAGGTGCAGCCACAGGGAAAACCTAGGGTCTGGGCGGCCCGTGGGCCAATCCTGCAGACAGAGCCGGGTTGGGGGTGCAGAGGCCGGTGCCTGACCCTGGGGTCATCGGCGGGGCTGTGGGCACTGAGAGCGGCAGGTGACAGGGTGCCCGAGGGCCGTTTCCCCCGTAACCAGCAGCACCCGGAGATGTCAGTGTTTACAACAGCCGGTCCTTGGCGGCCCACCCGAGGCCCTAGCTGACCCTGCCCTATTTATAGCCGCGTCTCCCAGCAACCGCACAAACACGGCCGTCAGCAACAGCTGAGAGGCCCAGTCAAGGCCCCCAGGTCTTAGATGCTCAGATCCCCTTTCCGCAGATGGGCCCAGGACAGACCCACGCCCAAGGCGCGGGGTGTCCTGCTCCGAGCCCACCAGCCAGTCCCGGGTTCGCTGGACCGCGTGACCCTCCTGAGGGTGGGCCGGGTCCGTTTCTAATTCGGTGGGTGCCACATTCCCTGAGGCTGAGGTCGAGAGGGGCAGGTGCGAGCCGGTCGGGAGGGCGTGGTGTGGGTGGGGCATTGGCCAGGATGGCATTTCTGGAGGGGGGAGCCCAGGGGCCTCCCCCATGAGGCCGGCTCCGCGTGCCTTTAAAAGGCTCTGACTCTGTCCCCTTGGCACGGCAGGATCTGTGCCCGCATGCTGGGCCAGCCGCTAGCCCGTCCCCCCCGTTGGCCCCCGGGAAGTGTGTGAGCAGCTGGCTTTGCCCAGGCGGCCACCTGTGCCTCCCCCTCTGCTCCTGGTCCCAGCGACCCACCAGGGGCTCTCAGAAAGCCTCCCAGCAGGACCTCAGGAAAGCCAGAACTGCGGAATTTCGGGCGGGGGCCGGGGGCAGCCTCGGACAGATGCCAAAGCCACCGCTGTCCCCAGCCACTGCGGCTGCGGTTTATTTCGGCAGGGCCAGCACCCCCGAGACCCAAGGCCACGGTCACAGCAGTTCACCGGACTTCCTTCCAGCCTGCCCACTCCACACTCAGGGCAATGAGCAAATTCCTGGTTCCTGCCCAGACGATGAAAGGGAAGGGCCACGACCCACAGGTCAGGCTGGCCCTAGGGTCCTCCTCCTCCTCAGGCCCACCTCCAGCCCACCGGGAAAGTCCAGGGGCTCCGTGTCCAGAACGCACCCCGAGGGCAGCCGTGCCCTGAGCCCCGGTCCCCACGCGTGTGTGAGCTGCCTTGCCTCCGGCCCCGGCGCTCCATTCCCACGCTCCCCACCACCGTCCACTCTCACCCGGGAGCCAGACACACACACAACCGGCAGGCTCTCGCAGCCCTCCCCCCGCCCGACGGATGCGGCCCAAGGACCACAAGCGGCCCTGGATGGACAGACGGAAAGGCTACAGCTGCCACGTGCATGTGGGGGGGGACGACTCAGCCAGGAACAGGAAAGGAGCTCTGACCCTGGCCGCCCTGTGGATGGAGCTCGAGGACACGGTGCTCATGAGAGAAGCAGATGCCCGAGGTCCCACCCCCATCGCACACAGAGGAAGCCCAGGCCTCTCGCTGCTCTGCGAGGCTGCCCGGTCTGTGCCCACCCCCTAGATTCTCTCCCACGGCTGCTCACGTCAGCACCTTCCCTCATGCGCCCTGCGGGGCCCGTGGTCTTGTGGCTCTGCACCTGCCACACGCGTCCTCCCAGGGTGCACAGAGCACCTGGCTCATGCCCTGCACACCTCTGTTGAACCTACCAAACACGTGTGCAAACACACACACAGTCCATCTTCGTGTGACAGTGTCTGCTGTCTTCTCCGTCACCCAGTGGGTGGGTGGACAGATGGACGGATGGACGGATGATAGGTAGATCAGTGGATACATCACATGTGAATAGATGGATGGATGGACAGATGGACGGTTGGATAGAGAGATACACAGATATGCTGGAGGGATAGATGGATGAGAGATGGATGGACGGATGGATGGGTACATGGATGGGTACATAGTTGGTCGAGAAATGGATGGATGGATGGATATAGATATGATAGATGATGGAGAGGTACATCCATATATGATCGGTTGATGTATGGGTGGATAGCTGCTTTGTAAGTGGATGGGTATGCAGGTGAGTCGATGGATGGATGGTTGGATGGGCACGTAGATATCGTGGATGGATACATAGACGATGGATGGATGGATACATAGATATCATGGATGGATATGTAGATATCGTGGAGGGATACGTAGATATGGATGGATACGTAGACGATGGATGGACGGATTTGTAGATAACGTGGATGGATACATAGATGGTGGATGGATGGATACATAGATATCGTGGATGGATATATAGATGGTGGATGGATGGATACATAGATATCATGGATGGATATGTAGATATTGTGGGTGGATACATAGATATCATGGGTGGAAACGTAGATATCATGGATGGATACATAGATAATGGATGGATGGGCATGTAGATATGGATGGATACGTAGACGATGGATGCATGGATACATAGATAATGTGGATGGATACATAGATGGTGGATGGATGGATACATAGATACCATGGGTAGATATATAGATGGTGGATGGATGGATACATAGATATCGTGGGTGGATACGTAGATATCATGGATGGATACATAGATCATGGGTGGGTGGGTACGTAGTTGGTAAGTAAATGGACGGATAGAGACGTAAGTGCATGGATGGGTGGACAGCTTGTAGATAAATACATGATGGCTGGATACCAGACATTACTGATAGATGGATACATGCGTGGTGGGGAGAAGGACAGCTCGAGGGTACGTAAACAGAAGACAGATGGACAGAGACAGACAGGTGATAGAGGCCTGGGGGCACACGTAAGCACTGAATACACAAGTGAGAGGACAGAGAGGCGTGTGTGCGTGACCCCAACAGTCTGCGGCTGGGAGAATTGTCTAGACCACACCCCACACCTGGCTTTCGAAACCTTGACCCCAGAGCCCCCTCAGTGAGGGCCCTCCCCGTTGGAATCCCTTTCCTCAAGCAGGTCCACAGTGGGAGAGAGAGTGTCCAGCCGCCCCCGCAGGACAGAAGGGCCACCACGGGGGAGGGGAGGACCGGGCAGGAAGTGTCACGCCGGATAGCCACAGCGACCCGCAGGGATGGTAAACAGGCCCACAGCCCTGCTGACAGGGAGGAGGCGGGGAGGCCACCCTGGCCGCCCAGAAGGTCGTGCTCCAGCTGTTCCCCCATGGCAGCTGCTCCCCACCCCCAACCCCACCACCTCCACCCTGGGGGCCACAACCCAGGGCAAAGCATGTCTGTGGCAGCACCGCCCAGCGGAGGGGCACCTGGTCGAGACGGCACCCCAGCTTGCGGGCCTGGATGCCTGGATGGGTGAGATGCAGGGGCGGGGTGTGCAGAGTCACAGGGGGGCTCAGAGACCAGGACGAGCAACAGGACGTGTGTGTCCGGGTCGTGGGGAGCGCCGGAGCCGTGGGGCGAGGCTGGGCTCCCGTGGAGCTCGCGGCTCAGGGCCAGAGCCCAAAAGACAGGGGCTGGGGGTCGTCACTGATCCCAAGGTTGGCGAGGGACGGTTGCCTTGAGTCCGCACGACTGCCATTTCCCGGGGCCCACAAGGGGGCACTGACTCCTGCCGGCGGCCCCCATCCCCTTACAAGGGTCAAGTTTGTGTCAGGCATGTTTTAGCACAGTTTTGGGGAGTCTTACCCTCAGTTCACTAGCCATAAATGTTCACTGCATTCTGTGCTCTTTGTGAAGACTTAAGAGATCCCAGACAAGTGACGGGGAGACAAAGCTCACAGGTAGGTCCCCCGAGGAGCACCACGGGTGGCCCATGGTGAAGACTGTCGGGGAGGCCCTGCGTGTCCATCCTGGCCTGTCTTCCCACCCACCCTCTTCAGAAGCCCAGCTCCAGAGCCCGGATCCCTAAAACAACCCTACCTCCCGCTGCACAGGTTCCAGAAGCCCCCCACCGACCCAATCCAGAACCCAGAGGGTCTGGGAAGATGGTCTTCCCCGCCGTTTCACAGACTTGCTGGTGAACCTACCTGCAGCAAGACTTTGAGAAAGGTTCTCCAGATAGATGCACAAAGGCAAGATGCCTCTCAGGGTCCCGTCCTGGGCTCCCACTGAGGCAGGACGTTCCTACTGTATGAAGCCACGGGCCCAACCCCAGTGTGAGCCCCGGTGTGAGCCCCGGTGCGAGCCAAGGACTGCGGCTTGCGGTACGTGAAGAATCCTCAGTTGTCGTTCCAAGCAATGTGACGGTGCCGTCGGGTTCTGGGCCGGTGGGACCCTGCGCGATTGCGGTATGGGCTGGGGCATGTGCGCTGAAGGTTGAGAACCGGCAAACCCCACACATATCCCCCAACCCCACCGTCCGTGCACGGCGGAGCCAGCGCTGCCCGTCCGCCCTAGCGGCTGGAGGACTTGCTGAAAACCCAGCAGGGCTTCCCAGACACCATCAGGGGGACAGCCTTTCCTGGACAGACCCTTTCCATGCGTCTACAAGCATTTGCTATGAAGGCAAGAGACCAAATAAAGCCACAGGGATTTCAGCTCTTACCTTCCTTGTCTGGTTCTCTGCATCTTGGAGAAAAGATCCTTCTGGAATCTTCTGGAACCAACTGAAAGGCACATTTGTGTCATCTAGAGAGCCCACTGGCTGTCTCCCCATTCCACGTGCGGTCCTCCGCTTCCTCGGGGTCTCATGACCATCCGTACGACTCCAGGACGGACATACACAGAGCTCCTTCGTAGGGTTTGTGTGGAGGACGTGGCGATGCCCCTGGGGACTCCTGAAGGAGCAGCGGGATGGGTCTGTAGTGCCCGACACTGTGGTCGTATTCTTGGCACTAAGACGGGCGCTGCTCGTACCGTGGCATAAACCGGCCCAGAAGAGTCATGTCATTGTTCCACGCTGCTTTCGCATTGGGTTTATACGTCTTTGCTGGAACGTGCTGTGGCCCCGTGTGGTCAGCACATTTCTGGGTATAAAATCCAGCCCCGTGGCACGTTCCCAGAGCTAGGAACCGAATCCATCCAGGTGCTTGAGGTAAACCTGGGCTCTGTACAATGCTGGGATCCTCCAGGTCTACAACCTTGGAAAACCCAGGAAACACGGAGGAGGGGAGACGTGCCACCAGCGGCCACCGGAGGATGAGAGGGATGCTGGCTAGGGTCTGGCTCCCAATGGACTCCAAGCTGCTGGCTTCCCCCAGTGTGGTATGACCTGGTAGGACAAGGAGAGGTTGAGGATCCTGGGGGCCGTGGCTCTGACACATGGGAGCCGCCTTCATCCCCAAGACTAGCAGAGAAGACACACACTAGAGACAGGAGACACAGGGGCCTTCAAGACTGTCACCCTGTCCCTGCATACCTTCCTGTGAGAATGGGGTCCACGCATGACGGGCTCTCAGAGGGTCTGTGGAATGACCACCATGGTATGTCCTGTCCGGGACACCAGTGGCTGGTATTTCAGGAGCTGAGTGCCCAGGGATGGGGGGTGTGGCCTGGGAAGGACAAGGAGGGGGTGAAGCAGACCCCCCCAACCAAGCCCCTCGCCCTCCCTGGGGTCCTGCCTAAGACCCTCCCAGTCTCTCCATTCCTTGCCTTTATCATAGAAAGACCTTGAGGGCAGGCAGGCTCTTCTCCCGAGACCCACGAGAGAACAAAGGAGGCCACGTTCGCAGACGCGGTCGCCGTGAAGAAACACGGAAATGTCTCTACAGATGGAACGTGCGTCAGCGATGACCCTGATAACACAGCGCCTGAAGTGCGTCCCCACCGCCCTTGTCCCCCTCACAGATGACGGGTCGACGCCCCTGAACGGACAGCGACCCACCTGCTACATCACAGCAAAGCACAACGTGGCAACAGGAAAACCGAAATGCTCCCAAAGGAAATTAGGTACATTCCACGTAAAATGTTTACAGCCCGGCTCTTTCCATTGCTTCAAAAAAAAAAAAATAGATCGCACACACGGCCACAATGTTTTAGATCAAAAGGGGGACGTCCACGCACATAGAGGGTTTTTAATTTTTTATTATTTTTTGGTAGAACTTTTTCGCATTAAAACGGTCAAGTTTTGTCTGAAATTATTACCTCCTGGAAACAAAAAGCACATTTTTGTCCCAAGAAGAAGAAAAAAAAAAAACAATTATGCTATTCAATTTGTGGCTACAAAGATGTACTGTAATATGAAGTAATAAAACAGAAAGAACAATATAAAGTAAGAGTTACACAGATTAAATTGCCCTAATAGAAACCTGACAGAGGGGAGCAAGTGTGCTTTATTGAGAAAGCTTTTACCAACGTGTAATCAATAATAAAGTTTATACATCCTGTCTCATGACTTGATTAAAAAATTCTTCTATTTATTAAATAAGTCCAGGTCGTTCTGAGATGTAATGAACAGCTGTCGTGGATCTGGGGTCATTTTTCTTCGGAGAACAGTCAGCATTCTGCACCAGCCTCCTGCGGGTCCGTATTGCCTCGTGTAGACGTGCAGGGCTGGGGCCACTCCAGTTCCTCTCGGGGATCACTAACTTCACCACCGTGGACTCTCCCGAGGGCCAAGGGAGAAAGGACGCGGAGCAGTGCGGGCACCGGATGTCGGGATCCTGCATCGTCCAAAAAAAGTGTCCTCTCTGCGGGGAAGCCGCACCACTGCGATTTAGGACCATTTCTATTCCCAATACACAGGCGAAAACAAGCAGTTTGGTTTTTTTCTTTTTTTTTTTTTAAAGATTCTGTTTATTTATTTGACATGCAGAGATCACAAGTAGGCAGAGAGGCAGGCAGAGAGAGAGAGAAGGAAGCAGGCTCCCCGCGGAGCAGAGAGCCCGATGCGGGGCTCGATCCCAGGACCCTGAGATCATGACCTGAGCCGAAGGCAGAGGATTTAACCCACGGAGCCCCCCAGGCGTCCCGATAACAAGTAGTTTTAACAACCGGGATTCGATCCCTGAGGTGGCAGCCTGCAAGGCAGTGTGTGCAGTCTGTGCCCTAACACCCCAACTCGTGGGATGCTGATCTTGCGTGCGGTTAGCGTGGCCCAAGGCACCTGTGCCCACAGGAGCGCCGGCACTGCGGGGAGCACTCGGGTGGACCCAAAACACCGGACGTTACGGCAGCCATGACGCCTGATGGCCGGGGCCCCAGCGTCCCCCGCCGGGTCTCTGCCTGCCATGCGTGGGGCTGTTCTCAGGCAAGGTGAGTGGGAGCGTGGGACATACAACCGGACAGCATCCCTCTGCTGCCTGTGGCCATTGTGCCCAGCCTCGGATCTCAGCTCCACCGCACGCACCCCAACGTCAGGGAGCCCCGCCTGCAGGAACCCACGTTCATCCCAGTGAGGTGCCTAACCCTAACCCTAACCCTAACCCTTCACAACCCCACAGACGGCAGGGCTCCCGGCTCTGGCAGCCGCGTGTCTCTCCGGAATGTTCCTGGATGCTGCTAACTATACCACATACTAGGAGGATTTGTTAAAAGATGTTATTTATTTATTTGACAGAGAGAGAGACAGAGAGAGAGGGAACACAAGCAGGGGAGTGGGTGAGGGAGAAGCAGGCTTCCCGCCAAGCAGGGAGCCTGACGCGGGGCTCGATCCCAGGACCCCGGAATCATGACCTGAGCCGAAGGCAGGCGCTTAATGACTGAGCCACCCAGGTGCCCCTAGGAGGATTTTTTAATATCGCACCGGTGGGGAGCTGATAGCAACAACACCTCCTCTGAATGAATGAACAAACGTCCCTTTCTCCGAGTCCCCTGTATTTCGAATTACTGTAGCGTGCACCAACAACAAGGAGGGGTTAGGCAGTACTGGATCTCAGTAACGAAAATCACCCTGCCCCCACCCCTGCAGCTTCCATGCATGCTGCCTTCCCGCGGAATTCTAAAATGGGGAGGGGGCTCTCCCACATCCAGGAGAAACTCCACATCAGACCACCCATTAGCATTCTCTGCAGAACACAGCACCTCATTGATTCATTTCCTGATCAAACACGTATTTAATAGAAACCTACCCTGCGCCAGGCACTGTCCTTGGGGCTGGGTCTCAGTAGTGGGCCAAACTAGGTCCCCCTTCCTTAGGGGATGCATTCCAACAGGGGTTGGGGTGGTGCTCCAAAGGGCGCATTAACTCTAGGGAGTCAGCAACACCTTCTTGGTTGTCAGAACTTCAACGTCTTTACCTATAAATCTTTCCCCAAGAATTCTGCTTCCAACCACAACGGAGTAACAGGGACCAGATTCACTCTACCACATGAAACAACCCCAGAAATGCACAAAACATATGAAATCATGGTTCTCAAGACATCGGTCATTGGCCAATAGAGCAGTGATCCCCAAGGGACAGGAAGCAGGGACATGGGTTCCTGACTGCTCAAGGTCACTACCTGGAGAGAGTTTCCAGACATGAGAGACCCAGGTGGAGCCCTGCAGACCCCCTAGGTTGAAGACTCAGTGCTGAGACTAGGGGAGACCAAGAAGGTGAGATCCTGAGAGGAGATGGCTGCACAGAGAGAATCCAGAAATGCACAGAGGGTCCCCTTTTGTCTTTATTTAAACTTGATGAGCACAGTGGGGTGCCAACCTAGCCAAGCATGAGGTAAAAATCACCTGAAAGAATCCAGGATCTGGAGGAATGGGGCTGGGTGCTCACCCTGGGCTGGGCACCTTGCATGTTCCCTGAGCCAGACTAGAAAACGTAACCCACAGGGCACAGGGTGGGTAAGATAGCCAGCAAGCCTTTGTCTCGGTGTTGGAGAATCACTAGCCGTAGACAAAACGCCATTTTGGTTCCACCTAGCAAATCTTAAAAGCAAGACCCAAAGGGATCAAACCATTTCCAAGTGTACTTCGTAGCAGACCTCTAGAATACTTACAGGAATACCAAAAAATATCCAGCAGCATCCAAAATAAAATCCATAATGTCTGGTATCCAGTGAAAAATTATCTATCCAAAAAATATGACCTCTACAGGAAGACAAATCTAGTCACTGAAAACAACCCCAAGCTGTGACTTAGTCTGCAGAGACATTAAAAAAGTTATAACTGTATGCAACGTGTTCAAAAATTAGAGATGGGGAGCCTATAAAAATAATGAAATCAAACTTTTACAAACGTAAATAACAATGTCTGAGAGGAAACACACCGTATGGGATTAGCAGCGGGTGAGATTAATGAACTTGAAGATGTAGCAGTAAAAACTATCTCAGAGGAAACACAGAAAGTGTAAACATGGTGTAAATGAACAGAGAAGGCTGGGAAAGAGGTGGAGTTGGGGAAAAGGGAGAGAGGAAAAACATTTGGAAAATATTCTGGCTGAAGACTTCCCAAATTTGAAGAAAATGTTGAACCCCAAATCCAAGAATCCTAACAAAGTCCAAGCACAAGAGATACGAAGAAAACGACGTTGGGGTACATTGTAGTCAAACTGCTCAAAACCAGTGTGAAGAGAAAAATCTTGAAAGGAGCCAAGGGAGGGGGAGAGACTTGGTGCCTACCTAGAAACAAGATGACGTGGAAGGCAGATTGACCATCGAAACAACACAGATAAGGCAGTGGAGGGACATCTTTTAAGTTCTGGAAGGAAGAAAACTCTCAGCCTGGAACTCTATACCCAGCTATAGTACCTCTCGGGAAAACCACACGTTTCCAGGCTTTTGACAGCTGAGACAGTGGATCGCTGACATTTCTGTTGTACGGAATCTTAACAATGTTTCACTTGGAAAGACAGAAATGCTCATGGAAAAGAGTGTCAGAGGGAAACAGGGATCCAGTCCAAGAACTTGAGGCTATCGGAGAAGGTAAGTGCATGGGTAAATATGTATACTACTTTCCTTCTTATTTAGATCTCTTGAAAACTTTCCGCAGCCTGGCTGTCAATGGATCGAATGCGTGTGCCCCTGCCCCCCATTCCCACGTTGCAGCCCTGACCCCCAGTGGGACAGTACTTGGAGGAGGGGCCTTCCAGGAGGTGGTTAGGTTGAGATGAAGTCATGAGGGTCCTGGCCTCGTGATGAGATTACCGTCCTTATGAGAGTCCTACACTCATACCACGCCTTTCTCTTGTTCTCCACCACAGAAGGTCGTCCTCAAGCCAGGATGTCCCCAGAATGTCCCACACCTGGATCTCAGATGGCAGGCTCCCAATCGAGAAAAGTAAACACCTGTCATTTCAGGCGCCCCGTCTGTGGTATTCCATGAGAGCAGTCCTGGGCAGACGAAGACCATGGCTTTAAAACCAACCTGGGAAAATGAGATGGTCAGGGAAAGATCGTTCTCCCATGTTTAACCCTTTCTCTGAAGTTGGAGGAAAGCAGCAAGAGCATGCAAACAATTGTCAGAAAAGTGAGACTCACATGCCGGGTGCATTGGAAAGACCAAGGGCCTGCACCCTCCCTGGTCATGGTGGATTTCCCAGGAGTTCCTCAGAGCACTCCTAATATTTGGGGTGTCACTGCCCATTAGGGACCTGCCTGCTCCTTCTACTGTTGTACCTACAGCTGACTTCAATGTGTCCCTGCCCTCCGCAGCTCTGTACACATGTCCTGGGGCCACTGTATCCAGTGAGCCCAATGGAGAGGAGGACCCTAACCCAACGGGAATCCATCGTCTCCCTTCCTGGAGACCAGATGTCCGAGATCTAGGCAGGGCAGAGTTGGGTCCTCCTGAGGTCTCTGAGGGAAAATCTGATACTGTCCCAGCTTAGGGAGCTGCCCGCGATTCTTGGAGTCCCTTGGCTTCTGGACGCATCCCCCTCATTCTGTCTCTGTTTTCATGTGGCTTCCTCCATGTCCATGTCCATGTCCAAATGCCCCCTTCTTATATAGACACCGGAAACACTGGATCAGAACCCACCTGGGCGCCTGGGTGGCTCAGTGGGTTGGGCCTCTGCCTTTGGCTCAGGTCACGATCTCAGGGTCCTGGGATCAAGTCCCTCATCTGCTCAGCACGGAGCCTGCTTCCTCCTCTCTCTCTGCCTGCCTCTCTGCCTACTTGTGATCTCTGTCGGTCAAATAAATAAATAAAAATCTGAAAATAAAAAAAAAACCCACCCGCATGACCTCCTTTGTACATGATTACTTCTGTAAAGACCGCATCTCCAAGAACGGTGACCGTTCCTGAGTTCCTGGGGGCTAGGACACCAACATGTGGATTTGGGGTACAGCTCAGCCCACAACAGATGTGAACTGGACCCTTCTTTCAGTTCCTGTGTCATCCCTTTTCATGGGCTGTTTCTTCCATCGGGGGTGGGCTCCCCCTTTCTCATTCCACCCCCTCCTCTGTGCCCTGCCCCTCCCCTGTCCCCACACTGCTGACAGTCCTCAAGCACAATGCCCAACTTTTCACCTGTTTCCTCCAAACTGCGAGTTCCTCCAAGGTACATCTCACGGGCTTCCATGTCCCCAGGACCCGAAACGTAACATGTGCTCCACAGGGGTGTTGAAATGCCCCCAGACTATGGCTTGCCATGGGACCATCATTTTACTCCTGTAGGACAAGGAATCCTGTTCACCTGCTTCTGTTAAACAAACCAGTCTCTCTGCGAATCGGGAGACCAGCTCCCCGGGGGAGCTGACTCAACACGGAAGGACGGAGAAAACGTGGAGATTTCCTCACGATCTCATGTTCACAGAAATACACACTTCTGCAGGAAAAGAGAGAACAGAAAACATGCTGTCTGCTTCCCCCCATCCATGCTGGGTGGGTTGTTAAGGAGTTTTTGCCTGAATTCACTTTCCTCAGGTCCACACCAGACGGTAAGTGCCTGGACATCTCCTGAATTCTGAAAGGACCATGGGCAGGGCTGGAGGAGGAGCCGGACCCGAGGAAGGAAGATCTTTGGGGGGCTTGTTGGCCATCAGAAGCCACCCTGAGTTAGTCATTCTGGATCCTGAGTTCCTGCAGAGACAAGAGGGTGCTGGACGGGGACCAGGGGGTCCTTAACTCTGAACATTGCATCAGACGCCACGGGATTGATTGAACATCCAGCACGTCCCCCGTCCTCCGCATGAGCTGCTGTGCCTGGAAAAGTGTGGGAACCCACCACGTCCAGCACCGTGGAAAGTCATGCACGCACCGTGCAATCCGCAGGGGAACCCGTAACCTTGAGCCGTGAAAAAAGGAGGAATTTCTGCAGAAAGTCGGCCCCGGGTGGTTTCATTCCACCCTGGGTCCAGACCGTGGACTCCGAGGTTTCACGCACTCTCTCCTCCGCTGAGTGCACGGGGTCTGGAACACAAACATGTCAGCCAGCGAAGGAATTCCCGAGTCTGGCCACCCACACGGGCGCAGCCCTCGAGTCGCATCCGTCCTCCACCTGCTGGCCAGAAATAGAGCTGAGTACGCCCGCTGTCCGCTGCCGGGCGCGGGGGTATGCCCAACAAATGTGGGCTGCAGGCTTCGCGGGGGATGTTTTTAGAGCGCTGAGATCCAGTCCGCTCGGGCTGTGGCCAGAAATCAACTGTCCGATGGGCAAGGCGTCCAGGAGACACAGGCTTGGTAGCATCTCGTCCCCGCCTTGGTCCGCAGGGCCGCTGGGACAGGACGCACAAGGTGAACGTGCCCCGCGGCGTCCACCGGGACCGCACGTAGGACTCCGTCTCCCGTGGACGCCTCCACGTGGGCCCGCCCCTCCTGAGGGCTCACGGTGACGTTCTCCTTTTCAAAGCAGCAACAGAACCGAAATGGTGTTCTTTCTGCGGCTTGTCACTGCGGTTCTCGGACTGTTTCCTCACCACGGTCTTGGCTCGAGGGCTCGAAGTGCAGCTCGATGGTCCCCTTGGCTCTCAGCCTCTGTCGAGGGGGCCGTCCTCAGAGCTGTGCTGGCTTCCATTCAGCCTCTGTGCCCTTGCCTGTGCTGTGCTCACACATTTGCACACCCACGGCCCACCGGGCCAGGAGCTCGGAGCTGCCGTGGCATCTGGTTATGGCTCTGTTGTGGCATCTCCCACACGGCATCAGACCTGTCCAAACACGTGTGCCTGTACCCGCCGCCCCGAGGTGGGAGGCACAGGCCTCCCCCTATACTCACGGCCTACAAGACTGGGGCCGTATACAGCCTGCGGGACGTGTGAGCGCAGGGATCCCTCTGCATCGGACGGAAGGGGGTCCGCTTCGGAAACAGGTGGGCTGGGAGCAGCATCTCATAGACGGAGAGCTGGCTTCCCGGGGGCCTTATGTAGCCCCCGGCATGGAGGCAGGTCCTGGGGAGGCACAGGTTGCGCCTGCAGGGTTGCACCTGTGTCTCCTGAGGACGCCTGGTCCCTGCCACGGGACCTTCCCGCACCCCAGCAACACAGAGAGATGCCACACAGGCAGCACCCCAAATCTACAGATCCAAGGAGCACCTGAGTGGCTTGGTGGGTGAGGGGTCTGCCTTCGGCTCAAGCCGTGATCCTAACGTCCTGGCACCGAGCCCCACAGTGAGCCCCACGTTACGCTGAGAGCCCCTGCCTCATATCCGGCTCTGTGCTCGGCAGGGAGTCTGCTTCTCCCTCTCCCTCTGTCCCTCCACCCCATCCATGCACACACACTCTCTCTCTCTCCCTCCTAAATAAATAAATGAAAACTTGAAAATAAAATAAAATCTACAGATTCTAGGGCAAGGCTACGGAAGTGGGGACTGCTTCTGAACCCGTGTCCTTCCAGGCTCAAGAGAGTGCCAACGGGGCAGACACAGCCCAACCCCCCATGGGAGGGACAGCACCTGCCCGAAGGACCCCCCCACAGCCTCCCTGGGGAGGTTCAGCGGTAGGAAGCTGTGAAGAATTCACTTCATGGTGCAGGTGTGGGGTTGAAATCCATATGGGAAACTTCAAAGCCATCTTGACAATTCATGGGTCATAAAAGTCATGCAAACAAAAGGAACGAAATTATATATAAACGACCACACTGTATTATATCATTAGTGGTGTACTTGGATTTATTGGAAAGGAAACACATGTACTTTCAATGTATTTGTTATGTATCCATCCGTCCATCCATCCATCCATCCACCTATCATCTATGTACCTGTCCATCTGTCTGTCCATCCGTCCATCCATCCGTCCATCCACCTATTATCTATGTACCTGTCCGTCTGTCTGTCCATCCGTCCATCCGTCCGTCCATCCATCCATCCACTCATCTATGTACCTGTCCGTCTGTCTGTCCATCCATCCATCCGTCCGACTGTTCATCCATCCATCCACCTATCATCTATGTACCCATCCGTCTGTCTGTCCATCCGTCCATCTGTCCATCCATCCATCCATTCGTCCATCCATCCATCCACCTATCATCTGTCTACGTACGTGTTTGTCCGTCCATCCATCCATCCATCCATCCACCTATCATCTATGTACCCGTCCATCTGTCTGTCCATCCGTCCATCCGTCCGTCCATCCATCCATCCGTCCATCCATCCATCCACCTATCATCTGTCTATGTACGTGTCCGTCCGTCCATCCATCCATCCATCCATCCGTATGTCCTTCCAACTACGTACCTATCATCCATCCATCCATCCATGTACATATGTATACAGCTACGTATCTACCGACCTATGTACATCTCTTTTGTCCCTCTGTCTAGAAGGAAAGTCGAGCTCAATATGTGAACCACTGCTCAAAGAGCGAAGGGCCCGCTGCCCCCATGTGTCTTCAGACAAAGAGCTCGCATTGTCTCGGACAACACGATCCGGTTTGGGTCTAAAGTGGGTCGGAACGGATACTGAAGTTCACCACCCACTCCTTTCATGTAACCCAGTTCGGACTCGGCCACCGTCTCGGCCGTTAGAAAACGACAGTTCGACCGTCAAGTTCACAGTTGTGGGGCCCAGATGCTTCCTGAGCCAGGCTCATCGCTGCTGGCTGTGGAATGCTCTCTGGCCCCTAGGGAAGGCGTTTGCTGCCCGTGAGCCTCAGAGGGGCCGCCTACTCTGGTGGTTGTCCACCGCGTCCCCAGGAGAGCATGCCGGGAGATGGAGCGCGTCCCCTCCTGACGTCCCCTCCTAACCCACCTCGTGCCGTCCGGGTTGTAGGCCCGGCGCTGCACGCACAGACCCGCACAGTGTCTGCTCCAGCCCAGAAGAGCGCCGCGTTCCTGAGACGCCAAGAAAGGCTCACGAAACGCTGCGCTTCTGCCATGGAAGCGCCTGCCGGTGCTTCGACGCCGAGGGCGGGGAGTTAATTACATACTTCAGATTCTGCAGCCGGACGGTAATGCGGCTTTAATGCCGTGCGTGGCTGTGATTTCCTGAAATCGGCTGGTACATAACCTCCAGGGCATGAACAAGAGCCCTTAAAATAACCCGAGTTATGTGCTGCCAAAACAGACTTACCTCAGCTGTCCTCCGCAAGGGCATTCTTTCCAGCGCGGCTGCTGAGGGGGACAGAGCAGGTGGCTGGGGCCCGCGGAGCGGGGACGTCCTCTCGAGCCTGGGGATCAGCAGCGGCAAAGGACTGTGGTGTTTGGGGTGGTGCACTCTGACCAGTGTGTCCCAAGACGCCCTGCAGGGCTCCTGAAGACCATCGCCCTAGACCTCTTGCTCACGGCGGTTAGGCCTCTGGGCCGTGTTCCCTCCCCAGCGTCCTTCCAGTGTATGAGTGTCGCGTGCCCATGTGACAGCTGGCCACAGGCTGGGGGCCTAGAACCACGGGCATCCATCCCCTCCCAGCTCCGAGATCAGACGTCTGCGGTCCAGGCGGGGCAGGGATGCTGAGGTCCAGGCGGGGCAGGCCCGTGTTCCCTCCTGAGGCTCCAGGAGAGGGTCCTTTATTCCTGTTCCAGCTTCTGGGGCTCCAGGCGTCCCTGGGCTGGTGGTGGTGTCCCTCCCATGCCATGTTCTGGACGTTAGGATATGGACATGTCTCCTGGGGAGCCCCCATTGAACCCATTATGCCTGTTTACCTTGCCGTGATTCCTGCCTCAGTAGTAGAACATTTAGAAATTCTCTCTCTCTCTCACACACACACAGCCAAGTGACCCCACCAGTGACCAGTACACACATCACATTTCAGTCCTGCCAAACGTACCCCCAGCATTGCTGCGTCACAGCCTGACGCCATGTTGAACCCTTGAGAAACGGCCGGACTCTTGGTTGTTCTCTGTTCACGGCAGCTTGGACGGCGTCCCATGCATCTCCCCATGGCTCCCTGCCCCCTGACTACACGGCTCACTCAGCAGCACGGTATCTCAGCCCATAGGCTCCAATCCAGAGCCTTGGTTCTGCCTAGACATGCAGAGCTCACTCCTGCCTCAGGACCTGCCCCCCCCCGGTTGCTTTCTGTGGGTGGGACCCTCATTCCCATTTTCAGGGCCAACTCCTTATATCTCCAGACCACGTGCAGCACCCAACTGAGAAGAGCCCCCAAGTCGTGTGAAACACAGTCCTTCTCGGCTTCAGGCCCACTGCAGAGCCTCCTTCTTCCCTAGAACCGAACGCCCCATTTCTCCCCCTCCGTGTGCACTCCTCTGTCCTTCATCGTGACTATGCACATCTGGAAAAGAGATACCCACGCTCACGGTCTTCTCTGAGGGGTGGGGGGCGAGGCTGGAAAACGGGAGATGTTTGTTCTCTTTATACTGGGGCTGCATTCCCCAAGTTCTCCCCACACAGAGCGCCTATGTCTTTTACAACCCTTTAAAAAAATAACAAATGATCTAAATCATGAGCTTCGGCTCTCCGAAATAGAGCCCCATGTCATTAAGAAAAATGTGTCTTCCGTGCTGGGAGTCAAATGTAGGTCTTCAGCAGGAAAAACCGGCGTCGGCCGCCCTGAGTGCTGACAGACCTGTATTTATGCCGGCGGAAACAGAAGACAGCATCACCTCCCAGATCCCAAGGGTTTCTGCCACACTGAAGACGTCCGGGGCAAAATGTATACCAGAGCAGAGAGTCCTGCGTCGGACGTTTGAGTGAAACGACAGAACCAGAAAACACGCGTTTCCCCCCGAAAGAGAATTCCGCGTGCTCTCTCCTAACGGGCACATTGCTGGGAAGAGTGTGAAGTTGGCTTCTCTCCGGGCCTTTCCTAAACTTATTTATAGCCTAACGTTTTCCAAAACCATTTTAACACACGTTTATTTTTAGCTCACCCGCGTGTCGCTATGGGAAATTCGGGAGACAGAGAACGTATTTCTTAAATCACTTCCGACGTCTACCACCTTCCCAGAAACGATGTTCCTTTGGCGTCTGACGTCCCGGCTTTCCCCGGAGGCTGTGTGGACCGGGCGCGCGCTGTGTCTCTGTCCCCTGCGTCTGCAAACGCGTTTTCCCGTGCTCGGCTTGTCTGCCTTCGCAGACCGTCTTGAGTCAACGTGACTCCCTGAACCTGCCAGCCTCCGTTCTCGGTCACTTTGAGGCTTTCGATGTTTCCTAAGGACGGGTCTGATAGCGCCGGAGGCCTGGGCTCGCTTTGGGGTTGTTTCCGTAAGAGCCTGACGGACGATTCCGAGCTGCCGGGCGTGGACGTCATCCATCCGGCTCTCGGCACAAACTTGCTTCCGAACAGAGTCTAACGTAACAGGGAAAGGGATACAGTGTGTTCACTAAATTAAAATAAAGATTCTTGCATGGGCGTCAGCCATCCCTAGACAAGGACCTGCCCGAGATCTCCCCCACCCATGCGGGCTACCCAACATCAATTTTGTGTTTGCTCCTCAATTTTTTTTTTTTTTGGCTCCATGCAATGTAATCAAATAAGATTTTTTTTTTTTTTTTACCTCATTACTTAAAGACAGTGACTTAAAGGCTGTACCAGATGACCCTGCAGGGGTCACAGAGGGAGTGTCTCTTATCTTCCAAGGGGGCAGGAAGGGGTCTTGCTGACAGCAAGCGAGGGCTCACTGTAGATCTCTAGGCCCCATGGCCACAGTGGAGATGGGCGCTGTGTGCTGTGTGAGCCTCCTGAGGTGACCACAACAAATGACCCCAATCTGAGGGCTTAAAACCACAAGAATGCATCCGCCCCCAGCCCTGGAGACCAGAGACTGAGGTCCAGGCAGAGCAGGGCCACCGAGATCCAGGCGGGGCAGGGCCGTGCTCCCTCCTGAAGCTCCAAGGAGGGTCCTTCCTGCCTCTTCCAGCTTCTGGGGTCCAGGTGTCCCTGGGCTGGTGACCACGTCCCTCCCGCCTCCGCTTCTGTCTTCATGTGACTTCTCCTCTGGGTGTATCTCTCTCTCTGCCTCAGATCCCGCCCTTGGTCACATCTGCAAAGACCCTATTCCCAAATAAAATTGTGTCCTATTCTGAGGTTGAACAATGGTTCTAAGAGCTTTTCCATGTCAGGTCCCCAAACGTTCAACAGAACCTGTAAGGTGAGGGCTTTGATGATGTCAACAAGGAGGAAACTGAAGCCCAGAATGGGTGACACAGAGCTCTGGTCACCAGGTAGAAAGTCCTGACACAGCAGGACCAACGCCTCCCTTGAAGAGGAAGCACTCTGGAGCAGCATGATCCGTAACAGGCGCAAAGCAGCAACAGCCCAAGTGTGCACACGCGGATAAGCAGATGAATCTGGTCCATCCACACAGGGGAATATGACTCAGCCCTGAAAAGGAACCGAGGTCCGACACTGCTGTCCCACAGACAGACCTTGAGGACTCGGTGGACCATGAGAGAAGCAGACACACATGAGGATAAGTCGCATGGGACTCTTTTTATGTGAAACATCCCGGAGGTCACTGGGGCAAATCCATAGAGAGGAAACAGACCCCTGGTTTCCAAGGGCCGGGGGAGGGCACAGGGAGTGACCGCTCATGGGGGTTGGGTCTTCTTTTGTGGAGATGGAAGTGTTTGGGAACCAGAGAGAGGGGATGCCTGGACAATACTGTGAATGTACTAAATGCCACTGGATTGTTCCCTTGAAAATAGTTAATTTTAGGTTACGTTAATTTTACTTAAATTTAAAGATTTTTGAAAGATTTTATTTATTTGTTTGAGAGAGAAAGACCAGGTCAGAGAGGGAGCACAAGCAGGGGGTGGGGTAGAGGGAGACACAGACTCCCCGCGGAGCAGGGAGCCCGACGCGGGGCTCCATCCAGGACCCTGGGATCATGACCTGAGCCAAAGGCAGACGCTTAACAGACCAAGCCATGCAGGTGCCCCTAAGTAAAAAAAATAAATAAATAAAAAATTGACACCTGAAGAGTTCTGTGCAATAACACGGTATTCTGAGCGGCACGGCAGAAGAAGAGATTTGCCAAAGGGCTGTGAGTCGCTCGGGGAGCCACGGAAGGGACAGAGCTGGCACACTGAGGCTGGCCCATCGGGAGGTGACCTGGAGCCCAGGAGGGAGGCCAGCAGGAGTTGGGGACCCAGCAAAGCCACCATAGCCCCTCGCCCTTCTTGACTGCCCCTTCCGTCGAGCCCCGGAGGAAAGTGTGGCAGGCAGGAGCTACTCGGCGCCCTGGGGTCCTATCCCTGCCCAGGTGAGGAAGGGCCAGCAGAGCAGTGACGGGAAGAAAAAACGCACGCAGCTTGAGGTCACAAGGATCACCGGACGACAGGGTCCACATCCAGGTGACCGTGCGGTGCCATGTGTGAGATGGGAGGTCGCAGAGGTCACCTAGGGCCACATCCCTGTCCCGGTCACCAAGAGGTCACACCTATGAGTAGACCAGGGGTGGTGGAGTGACAGAGGTCACCCAGGGGTGGGGAGGTCACCGGGGTCACCTGAGGACGTGATCCATGTGTGGCTCATCGTGAGGTCATGTCTGTGAGCAGACGAGGGTGATAAAGTCTTGGAGGTCATCCAGGAAATGGTGAGGTCACAGAGGTCACCTAGAACCTAGCCATGTCCAGGCCACTGTGAGGGCACATTCATGAGCTGATGAGTGTGGTGAGGTCACGGAGGTCACCCGGGAGATGGCGAGGTCACGGAGGTCACCCAGGAGATGGCGAGGTCACAGAGCTCCCCTGGGAGATGGCGAGGTCACAAAGGTCACCCGGGAGATGGCGAGGTCACAGAGCTCCCCCGGGAGATGGCGCGGTCACAGAGGTCAGGCGGGAGATGGCGAGGTCACAGAGGTCCCCCAGGACCAGGCCTACGCCCAGATCACTGCGCGGTGACGTCTGTAAGCAGACCAGGGGTGGTGAGGTCACAGAGGTCCCCCTGGCCCGTAGGTCATCTCTGCCTGATGGTCCCAGCTGTGTGAGGGCGTCCGACGGTCTGTCAGCCGAGCAGCGCACACAAGGAGCTGGCCCGTGTGCATGTGTGTGGACGTGGGACTCCGGAGAGCTCACACGTGTGGACGGAACTTTCACGGGCAAAAGCTCTTCCTTCCGGAAACATCGCCCAGAAAGCCCGGCGTCCCTGCCCCGGAGCTCGCCCGTGCCCTTGCTTTCCTCCTCAGACGCCACCGGCTTGTCGAGCACGGAGGAAACGGGCTTCGCGCCCAGCGCCCACGGCCGCGGGAAAACGCATCTCATGTGGCGAGGAATGGGGCGGTGAGGATCACCGTCTCTAACCGACGGAGTGCGGCGAGGCTACACGGACACCGCGGCTCTCTCTGCCCCTCACCACCACCTCCCAGACGCTTACACGAGCCCGGCAGCCCGGACCCCGGCTCGGCCCACGCCAGGCCCCGATCTCGTCATTTTCTGCTTCCGAGTCTTGACCCCGACACCGTGTCACGCCCCAGCCCCCAAGTCCTGCCCAGGCCTCCCCGAGGCATCATCTCCCCAGGGGACCCAGATTTCCAACATGCGGCAGGGTTTATGGACGAGGAGGTGCTTCTGACTCTTGCCTCACCCCTAAAGGATGAATCTCCCCCCTTCCCTAGGTCCTCATCAGGAAACGCGTCTCTGGGACGATCCGGAAGCTTCCCCTTATGTTTTGCAGTGGGACCCGCTTCTCTCCACGACCTGTATCTGTCGGTAGAGTCTGGCCTCGGCCGCCGCCTTCGCCCCGCGCAGCTGTTACATTTTACATGCTCTCACGGACATGAATTCTTCATTTGTGGCCACCCCTTATTTATTTATTTATTACTGATTTTTGCGACGGAGCTGCTATGGGTAAGGTAATAAGAGAACGCAAGGTCTCCACAGTGTGACGAGCCTTCCCGCGCTGTATAGAATATTGAACAGACTTCATTATTCCTTTCAATACCGGAGTGCATTCTGCCATTTGATTACCTGAACCAGAATCATTTCCATACGCCATCCATCACCCTGACCAGTGCAAAGCGCTGAATATTCAGATTAAATTGGAACTTTTTCCCTACGAATAAGGAATTTGATTCTATTCTATAATATACACTGTCTCCAGGGACAGGAAATTGAGTTGAAGGTTGCTGAAGGCAAGTAAGGAAATTTTATTATCCAAATACAAAATTCTTTTCCTTATCATCAAACCCTGAAACACAGCCGTGGGGAACTGGGGGGTCAGGAGAGAATTCAATCAGAGATGAAAATGGAAAAGGGGCATTTTTCGACTTAACTTTTATTTCTCCAAACAGGTGCTGGCAACCGGCGCACGGGACAAAGAGGTATTTGCCCAGGTCTCTGGCTTTCCGCTGATGAATCAGGACGCAGTCTTGGTGAGTTAAAGAGAAGGCAAAGCATCTCCAGGAGGCCTTGTGCTGAGAGACCAGAGGATAGCTCCCCTCAGGGAGCTCACAGGTCCCTTGTGGACCCCGAGGTCCCAGATAACACAGCAGGACAATCCTGAGGCACGCGGGGTTTGCAGAAGCTCCCGCCCGTGCGTGTCGCAGTTAGCATCTTAACCATTTGAGCCTTACAGAGGGGATGCAGCCCGTCTGTGTCGCCACTTTTGCCCCAACACAAATGTTCTTTCACTAGGCCATGGAAAAAATACTTTTCCGGTCATGGAAAAGTAGAACTTTACAGACCATAGATCTACTACTACTACTGTAAAAAAACACGGCGTCTCGTGAGACTAGATACCAGGCACCCTGCCTTTCTTCAGGAGAAAGATTCATCTGCTTTGACTTTCCCCCAATGTTTAAAATACACAAAACAGACAGACTGTACTCATCACACAGAGTTCCTCAGAGCCTCCTCGAGGGCTGCTTCTACTAGCTGGATGAAAGCAGATTTCCAGCCTTATTTCAGTAGAATCTTCCCATTTTAACAAGCACCCAGGCTGTTACTTCCTGGGGCATCTGTAAAAAATTCCCATAAACTGGGCACAAAAAACCAGCTTCCTTCCCCAGCTCTGGAGATGGGAGTCTGAGATCCAGGCGGGACAGAGATCCTGAGATCCAGGTGGGGCAGGGCTGTGCTCCCTCCTAAGTCTCCAGAGGAGGGTCCTTCCTGCGTCTTCCAGCTTCTGCGGCTCCAGGCATCTCTGGGCTGGTGGTCACGTCCCTCCATCTCTGCTTCCGTCCTCATGTGGCTTCTCTGTGTCTGTGTCTCCTCTCCCGTCTCTTGCGAGGACACCTGTCACTGAATTCAGGACCACGTTGACCCAGGATGAGCTCATCTCAGATCTTTCCCTTCAGCACATCTGCAAAACCTACTTCCAGTCAAGGTCCCCTTCCCAGGGCTGGAGGTCAGGATGTGGACATAACTTTGAGGCTAGCTACTGAACATTCGTCCACACCTAGAACGGAGGGAAGAGTTCTCTACATAAGAACAGGGCTTCACTTTTCAGAGGCTTTTGACCACGTCCGCCTGGTTTTCACTCACGATCTTGATGCAAACCCCCCACCTGCCCACGTCCTCAAACAGGTGGTGGCTTCATCCTTCACACAAGGCCAATTAATCAGACTCACACACCCAGACGGCTGTAAAAGTTATAAGAGGAATGATGAGCAGACCATCAAGCGATGTCAGCCATGAGAGTTGCCCAGAAACCTGGAATCTTTGCAGAGCCACGGAGAACGCAGAAGCAGAGAACGGTCGTCGAGCCGCTGCGACGGGAGACGGTGTGCGGCCCGAGGAGGGCCCTCTCCCAGACCACACGCCGTTCCTCAAGGAGGCCTTATCCCTCTCCCTTCCAACACCCTTTCCTGGTTCCATCACATCTGCCTTGCCACTGCTCACCCAGGTTTCTCTCCTGACCTCCTTCTTTTATTCTCTACCTATGCGCTTCCTTTAAAAAAAAAAAACTGGGGTGAAATTCACATAATATAAAAATAACTACTTAAAAAAAACATTTTGTTTATTTGACAGAAAGAGAGAGAACAAGCACGGGGAGATGGAGAAGAAGAAGCAAGACCTCTGTTGAGCAGGGAGCCCGACGCGGAGTTCGATCCCAGGACCCTGGGATCATGACCTGGGCTGAAGGCGGACACTCAACCCACTGAGCCACCCAGGTGTCCCTAGAAATAAGTACTTTAAAGTGTCCTCCCAAAGGTGCACAGTTGCCACCTGCATCTGGTTCTAGCACATTCTCCTTCCCTCTAAAGGTGACCATGAGCAGGCCCTGTGCAGCCCCCTCCCCGGCACCTGGACGCCACTAGTGTCCTTTCCGTTTTCACGGAGTTTTGCATTCTGAACATTCCCATAAGAGGAATCACGCACCCTGTGCCCAGACATCGGACTCCCTTGCCAGGCTTTAAACGGGTGTATAAACAAGCTCGGAGATCTGAAGCAGAGCCGGAAAATGATGTCTCAGCAGAGAATCCTAATAATGAGACAGAAATCATTAAAAGGAAGCAAATTGACCCAAAGCCTTCTCTCTGCTTTTGAGTTTTTTGCTGCTGTTTAGACAGTGAACATTCACCAGCGATACGGGTTGCTCATGTCACAGGCCAAGACCCCCGTCAAACCCATCCTTTCCCCCATTATGGGCTGAACTGTGTCCCTTCCTCCACAAATACATGTCAAAACCCTCGGCTGCAGGACCCCAGAATGGGACTCTTTTCAGAGATGGAGTCCTTCAAGGGGTGACGAAGGTAAAATGAAGTCATTGGGACGGGCCCCCATGCAGTGTGACTCGAGTGTTTATAAGGAGAGACGAGGACACGGACACACAGAGAGGGACAACGGCGTGAGGACACGGGGAGAACACAGCATCTACACGCCAAGGACAGAGGCCAAAGGAGGAAGCAGCCTTGGTACCACCTGGATGTCAGACCTCCAGCCTCAGCCGCGCCTGGATCCCACACTCCCAGCCAGAGAACACATGTCCACTGCTCCAGTCACCTAGTTTGGGCTGTGTTGTCACAGCCGCCTTAGCAAAGGGACACTGATGGTAAAAGGGACTTCGCAGATGTGAATGAATGAAGTGGGTCTTGAGATGGAGATCATCCTGGGTGGCAGTGTGACCTCGGTGTCATCCCAGGGGAGGCCGAGGGAGATGTGAGGAGGCAGAGGAGAAGTCCGTGTGACCTGAAAGCAGAGGGGGGAAGGCTGGGCTTTGAAGGTGGAGCAAGGGTCCTGACCCACGGTGGGTACCGGCAGCGGTGAAAGGCCAGGCACAGGTCCCTCACAGTGTCCAGGAGGAACCGCGCCCGTAGAACCTTGACTTCAGCCCGCTAAGACTGACCGTGGCCTTGTGCCCTCCGGAAGGTGGGAGAACACACCGGTGTTCTTGGAAGCCGCCGACTTTGTGGCCCCTCGTTACAGAAGAGCCGGATGACTGACACACGCCGTATCAAGCCCCAGCAGCCTGCCGACTGTGTCCGGGTTCCTACACCTGTAACTCATCTCCTCTTTCCTGCCAGAGCTAAGCATCTGAGATGCCTCAGACGTGCTTGGTCCTTTCCATCGCCGGCTCCAGGTGTCTGGGTCGGTCACTGCTAGTGTGTAACAGCCACCCTGAAACTCGTCAGTTAGAGTATCTGTACCACGTCAGGAAGCTGGCCGATCCCGGCTGGCCCTTCCCCTTGACGCGGTCACAGGGATCAGGGCTCTTCCTGGGGGCCCGTCTGTGCACCTTCATCTCTCAGGGGTTTTCACAAACAGGACGAAAACTGCCTCAGGTCTCCCCCGGCCCCAAGCCAGTATTGTAATGCAGGCCCTTCTGATTGGGTGAAAGCCCGAGGCCTTTTTCACACCTGCAGTTCTGGGGGCTGTCGGTATCCTCTCTAAAACTCTGATTGCAAGCTGGCCCATGCTTTTCCAAACTGCTGCCTTCCGAGTGGTTGTTGATGAAATTCAGAAAGAAAGCAGCATCCTGCAGCCGTGTGTTCCCATCCTTTCCCAGGGCGATGGGGTGGGGGGGGGGGACCAGGCACCTTTCCCACCTGCCAGGTTATGGCAAGCCACATTGTAGCAACTGTTTCGCCACAAGGTAACAGGGATCTCTGTTTGTCCAGCCTCCTGAATCAATTTTTTGTGCACGAGGGAGTCAGAACGTGTTTGCCTGGTGCAGAAGCACCCCCCCCAAGCCCTTTCTAGCTCCTTTTCTTGTGTTCCTTCCGTACGTTCTGCTGTCCAGGATCAAGTGTCCTGAACACGTCCACTTACGTGTGGTGAGTGGTGAGTGCCACCTCTGGGAGGCTGACAGTCCCTGCCTCAGCCATAGCTCCTCTGTAATTTCTTTTCTCTCCTCACACTTCCGCACTCTGCGGTGTAATTGTGCATTGAATCATCTAATTGTATAAATCCCCACTCCCGCCCCATTAGATGAGGAAATCTTTGAGATCGTGAATCATCTCTTATTTCTCTCTGTCCTCGGGCTTGTACCACACACTCAGAGGACCCAGTAGGCCGCAGCTTAATTATGCCGCATTCTAGCATAATAAATACATCGTAAATAAATTAAAAGAGAAAGCACTGACGGAGCCAGGCGAATTGATGGCAAGAAGGGAAACGTCCCGAGCATCCCAGCACTAGCCGCACAGAAACACATCATTCAGTGGACCTCTCCTTTGCACGACGGGGCAGACACACAGCCTCCCCATCTGGGAGGTCCTGAGCCCACGTCACTGCTTAAAACTGGGATCTTGAATCAGGAAAATACGAGGACGTCTGGAGAAAACAAAAAACAAAAACCCCACGTATACGTGCATAAACTCTGTAAAACTCTTTCCTTTGGAGAAAAGGGCAAATCTGAACATACGATTTTTTTTACAATTTTTCCATTCTCTTTAGTTTCGTAGGGTCACTATCCATTTGTTTTTTGTGGTTTTGATCAACATTATTATTCTTTGAAAGCTGATTAAGATGGGTGCTAACACAATAAATTTTCTTTCCTGATTACCAGGACTGCAAGGCATTTAAACACCACTGCTTAGCTTGAAAACTTTTAATGGATGTTCTCTCCACTCTTTTGTCCCAGTGTCAGTGACAATATAGCACCCAGGGAATGACCATAATACCGTCTTGGCTGAAAAAAACCCTTCCAGTCTTTTACCCACGGTTCCGTCCCTGGAAACGTGTCGTGGAAAACCACTCTGCTTTCAGTCAAGGGCAGGCAGTGGCGCTGGGTCGTGGGCTGTCGGAGTCTTGGAGGGAAGGGGGAACAGAGTGACTGCTTCCCAAGAAAGCACCAATCCCGTGACAATAAAGCCATACGAACCATCCCAGTCGTGGAATGCCCCCGGTTCACTCAGCCACCCCACTGCTACAGAGCGCTCAAGGAACACAGGAAAAGACCCAGTTCCTCCGGTTCAAAATTGTAGGAAAGTATGTGCCCTCGAGCAGCAGGCAAAACCACATACTGGAAAGCAAGTCAGTCAGCAGCAAAGGGAAGAGAAGAAACAGACAGACCGACTTCATAAATACCATCTAGACTCGGCCTTTCCTGGCAGACCTGACACAGGGAAGGTGGTTAAGCTCCTGATCAGGTTCTTTGAAGGACATCCCTTGAGACCAAACACAGAGACATTTATGGGTATTTGGGGGCTCCTTTTTTTTTTTTAAGATTTTATTTTATTTATTTGACAGAAAGAGGTCGCAAGTAGGCAGAGAGGCAGGCAGAGAGAGAGAGAGGAGGAAGCAGGCTCCCTGCTGAGCAGAGAGCCCGATGCGGGACTCGATCCCGGGACGCGAGATCATGACCTCAGCCGAAGGCAGCGGCTTAACCCACTGAGCCACCCAGGTGCCTCTCTGGGGTTCCTTTTTGTTTCTTTGTTTTTGAAGATTCACTTATTTTAGAGAGGGAGGGCAGGAGCACAAGAGCAGAGCGAGACAAAGAGAGAATCTCAAGCAGACGCCCCACTAAGCACCAGCCCCACTCAGGGCTCAATCTTGCGACCCTGATGTCGTGACCTGAGCCGAAATCAAGAGTTTACCACTCCACGAAATGACCACCCAGGCACCCAGGAGTTTGTCCTCATGATAGAAACGAAGATTTTTAAAAAGAAGAAAGAGCATCTTGTTTTGGATGAACGTCCTTGGCAGATATAAACTCCATCACTCTGACTCCCAGGGAGGGTCTGTATGCAGCCTCCGGTCCGTCTGGGACCCATGAGATCTGATGTCACAGGCACCGTATTGAGGACTTCTTCCGTCCCCAGGTGGGATGGGGGGGTTTCCATCAACCACCACGGGCTCTGCAGACACACAAGTTATTTTGTTGTTCCATGATGCAGTATGGGGAAAGCCTGCCTTTCCTATCAGCCAGTCCCTGACGGAGCTGAAGCAGAGGGTGTGCGGATGGACTCTGAGGGTCTGCGTGGACTGCGTTCCACAGAGGGAACTGGGCTGTGGCCGGCAAAGGAAGGGGTCGCCCTCCCCTCCAACCGCCCCAGCGCCTTCCTCTCCAAGCTCTCAGGATAATGCAGCAGGGAAGCCGACTCAGCTTCTCCTTGGCTCCCAACCCACGCGCAGTTCTCCAGAATCTTCCTGTCCACTACCACCTTCCCCACTCCATCTTTCTGTCCTGCGGGGGGGGGGGTCCTCTTGCCACCCCATTGGAAGTCAGGCAGACCCCAGAAAGCACCCTTCGTGTCACCGGGCCGAGACCTTGCTCCTGTTTCCCGGCGAGCCGGGCTCCGGGCTGGCTCCGGGGCGCCCCAGGGTCGCACAGCGCGTCTTTGTCCTGGCAGGACAGGATCTTCGCGGGCCGGCGCACACTGAAGGTGCACTGTGTTCCTGAGCCGGACCTTCTCTCTGTCCGCTTGGCAGCCGCACAGCCCGGACCTCGGCATGGGCCCCGGGACGCATAAAGCCGTCTTGTGCTCGGGCTCAAAACCCCCTTTCCTCGGCGAAACCCCGGCGGTGAAGGGACGGAAGGGGCAGTGAGCGGCCGCTGGTGCAAAGACCGGGTGAAAGACCCGTTTGTTCCCGCACGAGATGCCTGCGTGCGCCAGCCCGGAGCGCGCCCCGCCTGCGCGTTTCCTTCTCCGCAGAAGCGGCCCCGACCCACCCGCACTGGTGCGCGGTCAGCGGGACAAGGTCCAGAGTCCCTGCGTCCCGGCGCTGTCCCCAGCGGGGAACGCGGTCCGGAGGCCCACACCGAGCCGCCCAGGCCGCACACAAAGTGACACGCGCTCTCTGGGCCGCACAGAGACACCGCGCGCTCTCGGGGCCGCGCACAAGGCGACACGCGCTCTCGCGGAGTCCGGCTGCGGTTCCGCCGCGTGGACCGGCTCGCACCGGCGTCCTGCATCGCACGCTGGACGGGCAGCCGACGCGCGGACTTTGCTGTTACCAGATCACGTGCGGGAGGAGAACACGTCTTAGAAAAGACTCGACGGACGCCCCGCACCCCCCACCCCCATGGGACCCTGCAGCCCCCCAGCCCCATGGGACCCCGCACCCCTCAGCCCCATGGGACCCCGCAGCCCCCCACCCCCATGGGACCCCGCAGCCCCCACCCCCATGGGACCCCGCAGCCCCCACAGCCCCATGGGACCCCGCAGCCCCCACCCCCATGGGACCCCGCAGTCCCCCAGCCCCATGGGACCCCGCAGTCCCACACCCACCCGTGGGGCCCCGAAGCCCCGCAGCCCGCATGCGGGTCGCGGCTGTCCCGCCAGCACGACACAGGGGTCGCGACGGCCCGAGACCGGTTGGCAGCGAGGCGCACGCGGCCCGCGCACGGAGCCCGCCGGGTCCACGACGTCCACGGCCACGCGGCCCGCGCCCACCCCGACGTGCGCTGTGCGTGTGACAACGGCCCGCTAGCCGCGTGCTCGCTCCCGACCCCCGCCGCGCGCACACTCGTCCTCGTGCTCCGCGTGCACGCGCCGCGCACGCCCGCCACCTAGCCACGGCCCGGCCTCCGGCTCGCTCCCGGCGGGCACGCACTGCGCATGCCCGGCACCCATCCAGGGCCGGTCCCGCGCTCCCTCCCAGCCGGCACGCACTGCGCATGCCCGCCACACACCCACCGCCCGGCCTCCGGCTCGCTCGCTCCCGCTGGGCGCGCATTGCGCATGCCCGTCCCCTTCCCCGTTCCGCGCACGGCGCCAGCCCAACGGCGCGCTCTCGCCGGCACGCACTGCGCATGCTTCCGCCACCGCGGCCGTCAGGGCGGCTCGCCAGCGCGGCTGCGCCGTGTAGAGCCAGAACGCGGAGACCGGGGGGTCCGCCGCCCCGTGCCGTGCCCCCCGAGCCTTAAACGCCCCCTCCCTCGACGCACCAACGCCCCCGCCCCCCTCAGGCCGCGGCGTCCGAAGCCGGGGAGACGTGCGCGGCGGCGAGCGGCGAGCAGCGCCCGTGGCCGCCGCGATGACGTCACGCGGCGCGGTGACGCACGACGTCGGCGACCGTGTTTGGGAAGGCGGCCGGCGCGCCCGTTTTGAAGCTGCCCAGAGCGGCGCGGGCCCCGCGGCGCCGCTGCCCGTCCGCCTCCGCCGGGCCCGGGGCTCCGCGCAGCCGCCGGGACGCCGGCGCCGCCCGCAGTGAGGACCCCGCCCGCGTCCGGCCCCCTCGCCCCTCGCCCGTCGCCCCTCGTCCCTCGTCCCTCGTCCCTCGTCCCTCGCGGGGCTGGGCCGGGCCGTCGCCTGCTCTGGGGACCCCGCGACCCCGGGTACGGGCTCCCGGCCTGCGACCCCCACGGGAACGGGGGCTCCAGGCCCGAGCCGCGAACCCAGCCTCCCCGGGACCCCGGGACTCCGGGCTGCAGGCCCGGACCCCCGCCCCCTAGAGACCCCAGACCGCAGGTTTGCAACCCCCGTCTCCCTGAGACGCTGGGACCCCAGGACCCCGGGCTGTGGACCTGCCGCCTCCCCGGACCCCCGCCCCCTAGAGACCCCAGACCGCGGGTTTGCGACCCCCGTCCCTGAGACGCTGGGACCCCAGGACCCTGGGCTCTAGGGCGCCCCCCCATCCTGGACTCCAGGACTCGGGGCTCCAGGCCCGGCCCCCCGCCCGCTAGAGACCCCAGACCGCAGGTTTGCGACCCCCGTCCCTGAGACGCTGGGACCCCAGGACCCTGGGCTGTGGACCTGCCGCCTCCCCGGACCCCCGCCCCCTAGAGACCCCAGACCGCAGGTTTGCGACCCCCGGACACCGAGCTCTAGGGCGCCCCCCCCCACCCTGGACTCCAGGACTCGGGGCTCCAGGCCGCAGGCCCGCGACCTCCGAAACCTGGACTCCAGGCCCGCGACACCGCCCCCCACAGCCTCCCCAAGATCTGGGCTGCGAACCCCACCTCCCCGGGACCTTAGGACCCCGGCCTGCAGACCTGCCGCCTCCCCGGACCTCCGTTTCCTGGAGACCTTGGACCGTGACCCCGCCGGCGGCCCTCGTCGGCTCCGCAGACGTCCAGTCGGGCCTGAGTTGCGTTTCGGGCGTCAGGCCTGCGTGCGGGACAGAGGGGCTCCTCGGGCCGCAGGGCCCCCGCCGTGGAGATGCCGCCCGGCAAAGTCCTGCAGCCGGTGCTCAAGATGAAGGTGGACGAGCTGTTCCTGTGCTGGCTCAGCGAGGCGGGCACGCAGGCCATGCTCCGGGACTGCCTGCGGAGGGTCCAGATGCCCGCGAGGACCGAGGCGGGCACTGCGGACCCCGGGCCCCCGCTGGCTGCCGCAGCCCCCGCCTGTAAGCCCGCGCTCTTCGACAGCCTGGGGGCGCCAGGCCCGGCCCCCGCGTCCACCGCGCTGCCGCTGGGAGCCGCCGCGAGTCCCCGGACCGGGCCTCCCGTGCGAGCGACTCGTCGATCCGCAGGGACGCGCATAGTAAGTTCCCCGTCGCGTTGCGACCTCTCGGCGATCCGACCCCGGGCTCTCTGCCGCGGAGCGCCCCACGTGCGAACAGTCACGTTGGCAGGGTTCCCCCAAACGGGGCGTGTGTGCCGGAGCGTGTTTCACGGCCAGAGCGGACGCCGGTCGTCGGCAGATGGCGGAGTTCCGCGGCAGTCTCTCCGCTCGGGGCGCACGCTTCTGCACACTCCCTTCCCGGCCCAGGTGAGGAGCCGAGGCCGTACCCCACTAGTCTGGTTTTCTCCTTCCTTCGTCTGCCGTAGTCACAGTCACGTGGCCGGTGCCGGAAATAGAGGTTGGCCTCCAGTTCGGGCTGCGGCGAGCCTTCAGAGTCGCGACACGTTGGCTCAGCGTGATGGGAAGCATGGCACCGGCGCGTCCCGCGTTCCTGGGCGAACCCCGGCGCTGGCAGCGTTGGCCTTCGGCGGAACGTGATTGTCCTGGGGCGCGTGTTTCCGCCGCAGCTCCCGTCCCGTCAGCGACCCCTGGGGTGCCATCACTTACCTGATAGCTTCCCACCGCCGCGGACCAGCCGCCACGGGCAGACTGCCGGCTGTCGTTCTGAGGGCCAGCTCGCTTGGCTCTGCTCCCTGACCCGTGGTTTTCGGGCCCGTGGCAGCGGTCCCGACGACATGTCCCAGAACGCAAGCCTCCACGGGGAGTGGGAAGTCGGTCCAGCGGTCACGTGGGAGACCACCTGGCAGCCCCTGTAGGGAACCGCATGGGACGGCTCCTGTGCTCCTGCAGGGCCCGCGGCGCAGCCCTGGGCTCTGGCTCACTCCCTTTCCCACGGCCGCAGAATCTTAGTGCTGGGGGAGTAGGGCCGGAATCTCCCGTGTCACCGAGGCTGCCGGGTCAGTGAGGGGCCCGCGCGCAGACGGGGGACTTCTGCGGGACGGTGGTTTCCCTCCCCACGATGGCATCTGCTCTCCCCGGGACGGCCGAGGTCTCCCGCGCCGAGCAGCCGCCTGCGTGGCGTACAGGGGTCCGCGCGGAGGCCCGGCCCCTCACGCAGGTGAATTCTTGGATCCTGTGACCCCGTGACCTTGCATGAAACCTCTTGGGACGGCAGATGTTGACGGGTCAGCACGGCTTGACGAGGGCGACGGGGATGCTTTGAAAAAGACGCTTTTCTGGATAGCGGGCCCGTGGCGTGCCCACGTGGGAGTGAAGTTCCTCCAGTGTCCACAGCACAGACAGGTTGTTCTCCCAAGTGGGAGGGAGATTGTGCAGGAAGGGAGTCTGCGACTTGGGGAACGCACTGACTTTAGTGGGGAGAAGGCAGCGGGGCCAGGAAGGGCGGTCTGCAGCGGACATCAGCTGTCCAGTCTCGTGCGCTAGCCGCAGCGGTCTGACCGCAGGAAGCCCGCTGAGGAGCCGGGTCGCTGTGTGCCTGTGGGACTGAGCAGGACGCAGTGCTCCGGGCCGAGGACGCTGTGCCTGCTGGCGGTCTGAGACAGAAGGTCGGCCGCTGGAGGTGTGCACGGTGGGGCTGGAGCGTGATCCCGATTCTCACCGTCGAGGGGCAGCCGGGAGGCCCCACGGGTGAAGCCTCCAGCTGCTGGCTTCAGGTCAGGTCGCGGTTTCTGTGTCGGGACAGCCAGCCCCACCTTGGGCTTCGGAGTGGCCTCTGCCTGCGATGGTCTGTCCCTCCGTCCACCCCTTCTCTTCCCTCGGGGCCCGGCATCTTTTCTCGGTGCACACACGCGGAAGGGCTGCCGCGAGCCGCGAGCCTCTCCTTTTTACCCCTGCTCCGTGTGGTTTCCAGCTAAGGGAACGGGGAGGCACAGGGACTGCCCACACACGAGGGGTCCGGTTGCCGAGTCACATGCCCCGCCCCGGGGGTGATCTCCACACACGCATGACATGAAGCTTGTGGCAGACATGTTACACGCAACAGGTCCTTGGAACATCTTTCATCTCCGTGAGGGAAGGCTGAGGGCTGGACCGCAGGGCCTCCATGGCACTGTCGCCTGTAATCCCAACCACAGAAAACCCTAAAAGTGGTTCTAAGGAAGTTCTCTAAGGGAATCAGATTTAGTGGGCATGTCCTGTCCCTGCACAGACTGCGACCTCAGGGATGACGCCTGGGGAAGGAGGGTCCCAGGCGGCCCGGGGACCAGACTTTCAAATGCAGGGCTTGGCCTCCGGAGCCCCCTTCCTACCTCCCCCTGCCGTGGTCAGTATCCCAGTCACCTCGTGCAGCGGCTAGTTCAGACTCTCCCGGGTCCCCTTCCTGCTCCTTCCCTCACAGTGGTCAGTATCCCAGTCACCTTGTGCAGCGGCTAGTTCAGACTCTCCCGGGTCCCCTTCCTTCTCCTTCCCTCACAGTGGTCCACACCCCTGTCACCTTCTGCCACGTCGACCGACCCTCGCCGCGCCTCTGAGAGGAGGGCGATCTGCTGTGTACGTAGATGAGAACGTAACACCACCAGTGATCTCTTACTGGCCACCCTGTGCCGGAGCACCTTCTGCTCCTCGCTGCGAGAGGAGCCGCGTGTTAACTGGGGACTTCACGCAGCGCTGCCAGTGCTGCAGGTGATGGCACGTTCTCACCTACCGTAAGCACTGGGAAACAGCACTGGCTGCGAAGTCCGATGTTCGTCAAATGCTAAGGGCACTTCTGGTCAAACGGGCTTTTTTTTTTTTTTTTTTTTCTTTCAGCTTGTCTTTGGGCACTGTGATGCGTGTGTTCACGCATTTTCCCTGTTTTTACAGTTAGGTTATGTTTTTATTATTGAGTCGTAAAAAGCCTATATATAATCTGCGGGCACGTGCTTTGAAGGTAGGTGTTTCACAAGAGGTAGGGGTGCGCAGGGGCTCCATGAAGATGTAGGGGTGTACAGGGGCTCCGTCATGAGGAGGTAGGGTGCACAGAGCTATGTCATGAGGTAGGGGTACTCAGGGCCACGTCGCGAGGATGTGATGCTCCGGGCTGTGCAGGTACATTCAGCGTGGGCTGTGCGGGTGTGCCCGCTGCGGGCTCTGTGGGTGTGCTCGCCGCAGGCTGTGTGGGAGTCTTCCCTCGGGGCTGTGCGGGCATCCGCTCTCTGGGCTGTGCATGTGTCCTTGCTCAGCTGTTCTGGTGCCCTTACTACCGAGAACAAAACTTCGCGGTCCAGTGGCGGGTGCATCTACAAGTCTTTTCTTGGGGTGGTGGATGGGGATGGATCCCTCTTTGCCCGCTGTCTTCACGGCCCTGAGTCGTGCGAGTGGTGGGTTCACGTTGTGGTGATGTCTGGCCATTGAGGTTTTGCGCTGCTTTGCTGCTGTGTATGCTAATGTCTATGTCGCTTCTGGGATAAACGTCCTGAAAGCACCTTGGGCTCACAAGGCAGGACTTTTGTGCCTTGGCTTTGTGCCAGCCACACCCAACGTGGGCACAGGTAGGGTCTGCTTGCTCAGGATGTCTTTCCTTTGCGGTGTGAAGGGAGGGGGAGGCGTGGGAGGGTTAGCTCATCCTCATTCAAGCCCCGAGCCCACTGCTTGGAGCCGCCCCGAGTGCTCTGCAGGACCGGTCACTACAGTCCGGTCCGCGTTACCCACAGGGTACTGAACGCACGGCATCTGCAGAGCCTGGTGCTCTGCTCCTCGGCCTTCCTTACCTGGCTTCTGTGACATCCTGCCTTGTGGACGTTATCCTGTGTTGTTACTTTCTGTGGTTGGTTACTCTCCCCGGTACACAGCTGACGTTACATTGTATCTCACCCTGACCGATGACGTTTACCTTGTTGCTTACATTCTGTGTAAGCTAAGTTACCCCATCTAAGTTATATGCCGTGTTCTCTACCTTGTGCAGAATGGCAGGAAAACTCTGAAGCCCCAAATACTCCCCCACCCCCCCTTGTGACAAGAAAGCATTTGAGGACTCTGTGTGCTTTATTGTGTCTCGTCTTCTGTGCCGGGAGGGGAGGGCGGCTGGTGCTCGCAGACCCCTTTGTTTTTGGCACGGTTTCAGGGAGGAAGCAGCTGCTTTGGCTGCATCTGGGCTCGTGGGGACCAGCAGGGATCCGGCGAGAGCTCCGTGACAGGTTCTCTTGTGTCCGGGACAGACTTCCCTTCTGTGCAGAGCGCCTCCTCTCGTCCCTCCCCGCCTCTGCTAACTTACTAGCAGGCAGTTGCTCGGATCACTTCCGTTCTCTGGAGCACGCCTCTGTCCCCCAGCGGCAGAACTAGAGGCGCTGTCCCCAGATGTCTCCTTGCAGACCTGTTTACGCGCTTGTCCCTCCGGACCGAGCCACAAGACGGGGTCACTGAGCGGGGAGCTCTGTCCGGGACTCCCATCGGCAGCTCAGCCAGAACAGCTCCGGCCGGAGCGGCTCCCTCCTGCACAGCCAGGGGCCGGCGGGGAGGAGCGGCCGCCTCCCCCACCCTGCAGCCATGTGCCCTCCTCAGCCTGTGGAATGCAAGCGGCCCAGGGCCGGCCCCCAGAGCGCCTGGCCGGCCACGCATGGAGCGCGCTGAGCCCGGCCACCCAGACTGTCCTGCCGGGCACAGCCACCACCCCGAGCCTGCCGGTCCCGGCTCAGCCCAGCCCCGAGAGTCAGAGCGAGAGCGTGAGCGCAGCGCCTGGCCTGGCCCCCGGCGGCCCATACGAGGAGACATGCGGCTCCGGGACCTGTCCCTGCGCCAGGACCCTGACCTGAGGCAGGAGCTGGCCTCCCTGGCCCGCGGCTGTGACTTTGTGCTGCCGTCCCGCTTTAAGAAGAGGCTCAAGGCCTTCCAGCAGGTCCAGGTGGGGCAGGTGTGCTGTGTGCGTCTCGTGTGGTGCTCACCTGAGCTCCCCGCTGAGGTCTGGACTGGGGAGGGGGCTGCTGGTACTCCCAGGTCACCCCCCCTGCGCGTCACCTCCCGAATGGATGGGGGGCTGGTGGTACTCCCCGGGTCCCCCCCACCGTGCGTATCACCCTCCTGAACGGATGGAGGGCTGCTGGTACTCCCGGGGTCCCCCTGTATGTGTCACCCCCCTGGAATGGATGAGAGGCTGCTGGTATTTCCAGGGACCCCCCATGCATATCACCCCCCCGAATGGATGGGGGCTCTGGTACTCCTGGGGACCCCCTCCGTGTGCATCCCTCCTGGAACAGACTGGGGGCTGGTGGTACTCCCGGGGTTTCCTGTGCATGTTACCCCCTGAATGGATGGGGAGCTGCTGGTACTCCCGAGGTCCCCCCTATGGACGTCCCTCCTGGAACAGACTGGGGGGCTCCTGGTAATTCTGGGGTCCCCTGTACACATCACCCCCCCGAATGGATGGGGGGCGGCTGGTGCTCCCAGGGTCCCCCCTCCGTGTGCATCCCTCCTGGAACAGACTGGGGGCTGCTGGTACTCCCAGGGTCCTCCCCATGTGCCTCTCGGAACAGCTGTGTCGTGGCTCTGGAGAGCCAGGTGTCCCGTGGAGTGTTAGGGAAAGCCTTCCGTAGAAGGAAGCCCCAGCTTCCCTTCCTGGGGTTCCAGTGGCAGAACCGCACGCAGTCAGGAAGCTGGAGTGTGGGGGCCAGCGACGCGGCGGCTCTCCCCAGCGCGGAGCAGACAGGGTTTAGCGTCGGCTGGCGGTTCAGCCTTAGTCACAAACACTGGGGGCTTGTGCCCTCGTGCGGAGCAGGAAGCTTTCCCCACGCCCGTGGACGCGGCCGGGTTCCCTGCCCTCGCGGCGGCGGTCTGAGACGTGCTGTGTGGAGGGACGCGCAGACCGCAGCCGCGACCGGGGACGCCTGGGTGGCTTTTAGTAACAGACTGACTTGTGTGTGAACTTTGCTGTGATTCTCATGATTCGGGGACGTCAAACCTGGCTTTATGTCTCTGTGTATCTTGTCAGGAGTTTAAGGGAACACGTAATTGAAAAGGCCTGAGACTTCCCGTGAGCTCCCCAGTCACTCTGTAACGTGAGGTTTCCGTGCGACCTCTCACGCTCTGCCTACCGCCGCGTAGTGCCCGGGTGCCTGGTGCCCCAGTGCTGGGGGAGACAGGACTGGGGACAGGATGGGGGCGGGGAGACAGGACGGGGGACAGAATGGGGGTGTGCAGACGGGGGAGATGCAGACGGGGGAGACAGGACCGGGACTGGATGGGGGCATGGGAGACTGGATGGGGATGGGGGAGACGGGAGGAGATAGGACGAGGACGGGGGTACTGGATGGGGACAGGGGAGACACGGTGGGGGACTGGATGGGGACAGAGGAGACAGGACGGGGGCTGGATGGGGATGGGGGAGACAGGACTTGGGATAGGATGGGGACAGGGGAGATGGGACAAGGACAGAGGACACAGGATGGGGGACTGGATGGGGACAGGGGAGACAGGACAGGGGCCGGATGGGGGTGCTGGACGCGGGGGCCAGGACCGCAGGGCTGGAGGCGGGACCTGCACTCACTGGCTGGCTCCCTACGTGCCTTGCATCTGGGTCACTGACACTTGCCACATGAAACGCTTGTGTTGTCCCTGCTAGTGAGGAGTTAGCACCCTGGTACCGCGTAAGGACAAAAAAATCACACAGAATCAAACAGGGCTGTTCTCGGGGTGAGAAAAAGACCTGCTTTTGCTTATTCTGTACCTGGAGTTTCTTTTGGATCCCACGTTAGTGTTCACACACCTTCTGAGTGTGTGTCTGCCTGTGTCTTCCAGCTTTGGACATTCTGTGTTGAGGTGGATTGTACAGATCGTTTGTTCCTTGTTTCTGAGACGGTGGAAGTGGCGTCGGCCACGGCCGAAGCCCTCTCACCCGGCAGGAAGATGGATGTTTGGGGGTTTCTCTGCGGGGGTTCCCTAGGGTGTTGGCAGGATCGGCAGATGCGCCGACAGTCGTGGTGACTTGCGCTCTGCGGGCCTGGCTCCTGGCAGAACCGGTTCCGGAGAGTCGGATTGTTTTAGGATGACCCCGTTTCACCGGCACCACTGTTGGGGAGAGAAATTCTATGAATTCCTTCGGCGGGGAAAGTGTTTCATGTTACAGGAGGTGTACTTCAGCGGTGTTCTGGGGCGTGAGCGTGTGTCTGGGGTCACTGAGTGTTCTCTAAGGTGTGGGGGGTGGATCAGACGGGGCTCCTTGTAGGGGAGCGTTGCGGGAGGAGGGGGTAGTTCCGTCTTATTCAGCCCAGGGCATCTAAGTGTGGATCTGGACAGGGCCCTGGGCAGGTCAGCACAGGTCGGTGGTGGCCTGGGACCATGAGCGTGGTGGGGACCCTGATGACTAGGAGGGAGATGGGGGGGTCCTGTATGGTGACTGGAGGGGATGGGAGGCTGGGGGAGGGGTGGAGGACATGGGGTTGGGGAAGGTGGGGGATGGGGGTGTGGGAAGGAAGTGGAGGGAGGGGGAAGGGAAGGGAAGGCGAGCCTGGGAGAGATGGGGCCTCACACCTGTGGGGTGGGGGTGGGAGGGAGTGAGATTAAGGGACACATGAGCAGGTGTAGGATGGGGAAGGGGGAAATGAGAGTCTGGGAGAGATGGGGCCGTGGGGGTGGGGACGAGACGCGACGTTGGGGAAGAGATGGGGAATGGGGGGTGGGGAGGTGGAGGGTTGGAGCCACACGGGCATACCATACGGGATGGGCGAGGGGATGGGGAGATGAGGTAGAGGATGGGGCAGGGGGAGGGGACATGAGGTTGGGGAGGGTGGGGTGGGGACCGTTGGGGGTTTGAGGGGCGGATGGTGTAGAATGTGCCTCGCGTGTGGCTATCCGGCTAACCGCGTGTGTCCCCTGTACTCGGGGTCAGAGGAGGGTCTGGACGACTGCGGGTCCGCGAGCCACTGGCTCCCTGTGCTGCTCACCGCACGGACACTGCCGCCTGCGGTCTGCCTGCCCTCCTGGGGGCTCCAGGGCCTTGCACACACACCGAGTGGCACAGGGACTCCCGGAAGCTTGGCTGCGCTGTCCCTGAGTCGGGGACCCCACCTGGCCCAGCACGGCTGCTCTGCTGCCTGCCCCCGTCTCAGCGGGGACCCTAGCCTCCCCCTCTCCCCTGGTGCTGAATCTCTCTCCCCTCACTCCAGTGTGGTACACTCGAGGGTGCCCCGGGCCCCCCTGTCCTGTGCTGTGTCACGGCCCTGGTCCTGTACCGCCCATCCTGTCCAGCCTCCCTGGGGCGTCCTCTGCGTGGACGGACAGGCCCTCAGATCGGTCGTGTGTGGACTGTAGTGATGCCATCTCCAGGTGACTCTGCTGGGCCATGAGCTGACCTCTTCTGGAGACAGCGTGGCCTCTGGCTCAGGCCGTGCCGGACACCGAGCAGGGCCTTAGTCTAAAGGGGGTCACGGGGCCAGGGAGGGGTCGCACCTTCGACGCTCACTCTCAGGGTCCCAGGAGGTTGATGGGACCCCCACCCCATGTCTGTGAGGCTGTGGACACGGTGTCCTGTTCATGGTACTTCCTGGGCAGCATGGCGTGGTGGCATGACGTCCTCCACGTTTCCAGCCTGTCTTCTAGGCTTTGTGGAGGCCAGAGCGTCTGTGCCCATTCTGCGTGTGGTCACGGAGCTGAACGGATGTCCTGGGAGCTGGTGGGCCCTGGACACAGGCCTCGTCCTAACGCATGCCTGGCCAGCTCCGCCTGGCTCCGTGTCCTCGGAGTTTGCTGTCTGGCCCCCCTGTGCACCTGACACAAGGACATCCAGAACATTCTGATGTGGACAGGGCGTCTGCATGAGCCTGCGTGGAGGTGGACCGAGGCAGCGGTCATTTCGTCATTTCGGCTCCTCTGTGTTAGACTCTGACCCCGGGACTCCTGTGTGCGTCCAGGATGTCCTCTGCGGGTCTCAGTAGTGAGCCTCTGCCATGTGGCGGGAAGTGGTCCAAGGAAGCAGAGTTCGTGGCCTGCGGGGCCCCCCTCTCCTGGCCACGGCATCTCAGTGCGTGCCGACTCAGTCCTGTGGCCTGCAGGGTCCTCCTCTCTTGGCCGTAAGTGCTGCAGGCTCCCTGGGAATTCCCCACCGGGCCCCCGGTCCTGTCCCAGGCAGCAGCTTGCATCTGTGTCTGAGGTCAGGGCTAGTCCTGGGGTCCTGTGAGCTGAGCCGCCTGTGCCCGGGGTGCCTCTGCCTGGCCTGCTTTTGTCCCGACTCCTGGCTTTTACTGTGTGTCTTGTGCCAGTGCTCTGGGCGAGGGTCACTTTTGACATCCCAGCTGAGGGCTGGGACCTGTGACCCCGACCTGTGACCCCCAAGCCCAGTGCTCAGAGGAGGAGCGCCAGCACAGACCCAGCCTGGATTGCTTCTGCGGGCACCCACCCCGGGAGGCAGCAGTAGCTTTGGCGGGACCTTGTGTCCAGCCCCATGTGGACAGGACGGCCCCACTGTGCGTGTGCTGGGCGGCCGGCGGCGTCCTCTTGCTTTGTGGCCTTATGAGGAGTCCGTGCTCTCTCCAGAAATAGCTCTCCGTGGGGAGGTGTCATCTTTATCAGGGAGCTCTGGGCTGCGTGCCGTCCAAGGCGTGCGCTCGCCGTGCGTCCAGGAGGACGGAAGGGTCGGTGCCCGAAGAGCGGGGTGTCCGGCCTCGACTCTGAGCCCCGAGCCCCGCTGTGGAATTCCCGCACACTCGCACGTGCCTGTTGCTTTCGCATTCGCAACGGATATCGGGCCGCATCTCCTGGAGGTCAGGGAACGGCCCCTGCGTTTCTTTCCTGCGGAATCTGCTGAGTTCTGCTCTGCGGACCGGGAGGTGGCTGGCTCCCAGCGGCGCCCCGTGTGCAGGACAGGAATGCGCGTCCTGCAGCTGTGCTGGGGCCACGGGCTATTTATGTCCGGGAGATTAAACCCGTAAATCTTCTGTGTCCACACCAGGCTGTTTTGTGTCTCATTGTGCGGTACCCTTGTCATCCGGGCCTGGGGGGCGGGGCTCAGCCTCCTTCCTGCGGCACATCAGTCTGCCCCAGCAGCGTTTCTGCCCTAGGGGCTAAGCCTGCAGGCTCCGGCCCAGGTCTGGGTGCCGTCCAGCTCCCGGGGCTTCCGTGTCACGCCTGCAGCACGGTGCGGATCTGCGCGTCGTCACTGGGCCGTGTGGACCCCCTGCAGCCACAACGACCCGAGAGAGGGCCACTGCGGGCCCGTATGTCCACAGCTGAAAAACGTTTCCTGTGTGCTGCGTGCGTGTCCTACAGAGACGTACGGTCTGCTTTTCCCTGGGTGTCTGCTCTGTGACCGGAGCGTTTAACCCACGCGCACCGTAGCTGTGCCTGTGCGCGGAGTTAGCTTGTGTGTCTCCTGCTCCTGCACGGTTGCCGAAGACCCTTCCCGACACTCACACGGGACGTGTCACCTGCTCACCTTTGTCACCGTCCTCACCGGCGAGCTCACCGCGGTTCGTCCCGTCTTCATGCGGCCCACAGCGCTGCTGAAGGAAGCCAAGCTCCGTGCTTGTTCCCGGTTTCAGCGGAAGTGCTCCGGGTACCCGCGCCCCAGCCCGCCCCTGCCCTTGCGGAGCTTTCTCCTGGTCACTCAGAACTTGCACGTGGGTGAGCTTTGCTCCAGCACCACGGCCCCTGCGTCTCCGGGAACCTGTGTGTGCAGAGACGGCGTGTGCGCGAACTGGTGCGTGTGCACAGACACTCTGCGTGTCTGCAGACATGTACATGCGGACGGACACTGCGTCTCCGGGAACCTGTGTGTGCAGAGACGGCGTGTGCGCAAACTGGTGCGTGTGCACAGACACTCTGCGTGTCTGCAGACTCGTACACGTGGACGGCCCTGCGTGTCCGTGAACCTGTGTGTGCAGAGACGGCGTGTGTGCAAACTGGTGCGTGTGCATAGACACTCTGCGTGTCTGCAGACTCGTACACGCGGACGGACACTGCGTCTCCGGGAACCTGTGTGTGCAGAGACGGCGTGTGCGCGAACTGGTGCGTGTGCACAGACACTCTGCGTGTCTGCAGACTCGTACATGCGGACGGACACTGCGTCTCCGGGAACCTGTGTGTGCAGAGACGGCGTGTGCGCGAACTGGTGCGTGTGCACAGACACTCTGCGTGTCTGCAGACTCGTACATGCGGACGGCCCTGTGTGTCCGGGAACCCACGCGCTTGGACAGAGACACTGCGTGTCCGTGAACCTGTGTGTGCAGACGGACACCCCACGTATCCGTGAACCCACATGTGCAGACGGACACCCCACGTGTCCGCAAATCCCTGTGTGCGAAGAGACCCCGCGAGTCCGCCAACCCGTGTGCAGGGTTTGAAGGGTCCAGACCTGCGAGTCTGCGGTCCAGGGTCTGCCGACTGCTCCCTTCTCAGCCTGTTTTGTGTTTGTTCCGGTCGCAGGGACCACCTCCCAGCGGCCGACCTCCCCGCGGGCAGAGCCGCAGACTGCACGGCCCTGCCCCGGGGCCGCCCTGGCTGGTGCCGTATCGCCTCTCCAGAACGTGCGGCTGATTCCTTGCTGCACGGAAGAGGACCCCACTGGGCTGTGTTTCATCCCGACTGTTTTGGAGGATGTGCTGGTGGTGTGTGGTGTCCGGCGGTTTCATTCCCCTGTCTGTGCAGGATTCCCTTTACCCGAGCTGTGGGGGGAGCACCGGAAGCCCAGGACTCAGGATGCGCCCCCGCACGCCCCCCACGCCTCTCCCCGTGTGGCCTTCTGACCTCTGCCTTTTGTCTCCCCCACTTCCCCACACCTGTCCTCACCTGTGCTCCGTCCACCCCGCCATCCCCCACATGCGTTGTCTGGAAATCTCCTCTTGCCGTGTTATGGGGTCTGTGTTCCGTGGACTCACCCTTCCGTCTCCAAGCTTCCTGCTTCTGTGATCTGAGCCAGGGGAAGCGCAGGGGTCCCGAGTCTGCTCACACCGGCATCTCAAGCCTTGGTGGGTTCGGTGCCGCTCTGTCCCTCCTGGCACCTTGTTTGCGTGTGGACGTGGGACTGTGGACTAGGAGTTGCTCCTCTTCCGAGGGACGTCGGGCAGTGTTGTGGGTCCTGACATGACGATGGTTTCCCGGAGCAGATATTCCTCTTTTCAGGCCGCACCAGTCTGGTGCACGGTTCGGCTAGAGGGTTTCGGGGTTATCCAGACTGATAGAGGCCGGCTACGTGCAAGCACCCAGGGGAGGGTCCCACGGGACCAGCCAGCAGGGACCTCGGCTTCTCACAGAAATCAGCCGCAAGCCAGGGAACGCAGCAGCAGACTTTCCTGAACGGCACGGCTGTCGGAGAACAGAGCGTGTCTGGGAGCCTCGGGAGGCAGAAAACAGTCTCGTCCTCGCTCGGGGTTAGGGGTTTAGGGTCCGAGCTCCAGCAGCGGTCCAGGGTAGCGTCCGATGCTCGTCACTGTCGGGCGAACGATGGGTGTCGCTCCGTGAATCATCAGAGGTGGGGGCGTTGCTGCCGGCCGCGGCCGAGGGTCGTTCCGGCTCAGGTCCTGCAGCGTGGTGACACGCGGCTCTTCTGGGGCGTTGTCCGCTGTCGGGAGCCCAGGACAGAACCCAGAGAGCGAGTCCCTGTCTTGCCGCCCCCTTGAACAGGGAACAGAGCCACTTTGCGTCCTCAGAGACAAAATACGGGATTTGAGGACATGGCGCCTTGCAGAAAAGGGTCAGATCCGGAGCCGGACGGAGTCCCTGGAGCTTCCCCGCTCGGCGATGCTGTGAACGTGGTGTGGTGCCGAGGGACAGTCTGCCGTGGCCCGGAGTTCTCAGGGCACGTTCTGCCCGTGGCCCCCATGGCCCCCGCTGCCGGATGCAGCAATCCGTGTGAAGCCCATCGTTTTCATTCCTCGGGGTCAGGCGTCGGTGGGCATTTATTTCCGGCTCGTTCTTCTCATGGGAGGGGCAGCTCTCGGGGACCTCCGCTCGGGGGGCAGCCCCGGTCCAGGATGCTGGATTTTGTGTGCCGACCTCTGAGCTCCTCGGCCGGGCCGTGAAGAGGTGGTGGTTTCAGCCGCGCGACGCCACGGGCTTCACCGGGTTCCCTTCGGGGTGTCTGTGGCCCGAGGGTGCCTTCCTCTCCTGGTGGGGCGGGCCACGGGTGCTCTTCAATGTCTGTCAGGTCCTCTGTGGGGGGCTCGGAGGGACTCTGAGCAGAAGGGCCGGTCTGGGCACCTGGGATCGGACCCTGCACGAAGAGAGAGCTCACCCAGAACCTCAGCGGCCGGGCTGGACTCCTGAGGTTCCTACGCCGTGGTGTCCGGCCTCGCGCTGTGGCGGGGGCAGACCCGTGCTCGCGGGCGGCTGGGCTCTCGGGTCCCTGCCCTCCCAGGAGACAGGCAGGCTCCGGGTCTGGAAGGACTCGGGTGACACAGCCAACGCCGCGTCATGGGGCCGGTGTTGTCGAGGCTGGCAGCGGCCCGGAACAAAGGGAAGGGCGTGCTGCCCGTGGGAAACCCGCCGTGGACGTGCGCTCAGGCAGCCCCTCCTGCTGGGGGCCTGCTCTGTGCAGACCTGGGGGCAGCCTCGCTCCCTCCTGTTGGGGGCCCCGACAGACCGGAGCCTGGGGCGCCCTGCGGACGCTGGAGGAGAGGCCGCAGGTCGGACGCAGGAAGGGCAGGTTTGCAGGGCTCTGCTGGAGTGTCGGTGCTCGGTGTACTGCGGGGGGAGCGGATGGGGGCGGGCTGTTCTCTGTTCAGGGTGACCTCTTGACCGCCCGCGACCCCTCCCAGGAGCCGTGACCCCTCCAAGGAGGAGTCACGGCATGGGGGTGGGTGGATTTGTGGCCGGCGGGATCCGAGTGGGGTCTTTGGTGAAGCGCGTGAGGGACTGTGGTGGTGTCCGGGGTCGTGCGTGCAAAGGCCCTGAGGCAGGCCGTGACGGGTGTGTGCCACAGCCTGTCACACCTGCCCCTCCCCGGGTGCCGTGGTTCTCCAGCCGTCTGAGCAGGAGCCCTCCTCCCACGCCAGGGTCTTGGAAGGGGAGGGTAGCGACCGCGGACGGAAGGCTTCCCGCCATGGGGAGACGGGTGCCGTGGAGGACCTGTGTTTGCACAGCAGAGACGCACACCCGGGGCCCCCAGGCTCCCTGCTCCATTGAGCCTGCGTTTGTGGCCCCTTCCCGCCTTGCTCCCTCCCTCCTCTCTCCTTCCCCCCTTCCTCTCTCCTTCCCGTGACTCCCACCCTCCTGCCTCCTCCTTCCTTCCCCTCCCTCTGTCCCTTTCCCTCCTCCCCTCCCCACTTCTGGCCTTCTCTCCCCTTCCCTCCTCCCCTCCCTCACCCCCCTGCACTGAGCTCCCCTGGTTTGCATCTTTCCGTGCAGTGCTGCGTCCACTAGCTCTGCATATGGAGGTCGACAGCCCTGGAAGCTGGACCGTGGCGTGTCTGACTCTGTCGGCTCCCACGGTGGCTGAACAGAGGACGCGTCTCGTGAAGACGTGATTCGTCTGGGGGTGGGGGGGGCAGGTTCTGAGCCCTCAGGAGTGCGGGGAGTGAGCTGATGACGGACCTGATGTGTGACTGAAGAAGACACAGGACTGTCCCTGACGTGTGACTGAGGGGGTCCAGGTCCGTCCTGACGTGGGACCGAGGACAGCGGGGACCGACCCTCGTGAGTGACTGAGGAGAACAGAAGACTGTCTCTGAGGAGTGATCGGGGAGCACAGGGACTGTGTGCTGGGCCACGACCGGGGAGCAGGGGAACCGTAAGCTGTGGCTTGTGTGCTGTTGTCTGTGGCGAGGACAAGGCCGTGGGCCCGGTTCTGTCTGCGAGGCGCCCACAGGTTGGCGTGGTGGGCGTGTCCCGCTCCACGACGGGTCCCGTGGAAACAGGTGACTCCCTGTGTACGCTGCACACGTGAGCTAGGCCGCTCCTGCATGCACTCACGTGCCCGTTAGTGGCCATCCGTCTGCTCCTGACCGCTGGGAGGACTCTGGGCAGGTTCTCCACAAGCATGTCCGTCCGTCTGGGTGTTCCCAGTCCCTGTCCGGAGGGGCCACACCCAAGGCAGCACTGGAGGAAGCTCGGCGGCACGGGGCCCACGCTGGGTGTGGCGCCCACTCGTGGGTCGCGTGACTTCCCGCGAGCATCGTGGGCAGTCGTGTGTCCAGATGCGGGTCAGATGTGGTGCTCGGTGTGATTGCTTTCCCCCAGGTCACCCCTGCTAACGACGCGTGAGTGCGAAGACATGGAGGCTTACAGGTTCTCATGCTGCTGCTGTTTCATCCTAGGTTCAGCCGAAGAAGGAGGAGCCCCTGCCGCCCGCCACGAGCCAAAACATTCCCACGTTCTACTTTCCCAGAGGCCGTCCCAAGGACACGGTGAACATCGATGCCGTCATCACCAAGATCGAACGGACCTTCGCGCAGTTCCCCCACGAGAGAGCCACAATGGAGGACATGGGCCGCGTGGCCAAGGTGGGCCCCCACGTGTGTGCAGCTTGGCTGCTCTGGTTCCTACTTGCTTCCATTCTGAAGCACTAGTAGGATTGTTTGGGAACGTCGGTCCTCCATCCTAACGGACGCACATCCTGGGTCACGGTCCGGGTCAGCGAGTGTTAGTGCCTGCGTCTTCCAGGGAGCGTCCCCAGAGGCTGAATGCAGGCCTTCCCGTGCACCCATGTGGCCCTGTGCCTGCCCCGGGCGAGGTGCCGTTTCTCTGGACTGTGTGCACACGCGGCCCAGTCCATGTGTGCTCTGTGCGGTGGGTGACTCCCAGCTCAGCTGCCATGCTGTGTCCCGCTGCGGTCTCGTCCAGAGAGCGTGTCCCTGGGCTTTCTGTGTGGATGCGTCCCTGGGTGTCTGTGTGGATGCGTCCCTGGGTGTCCGTGTGGATGCGTCCCTGGGTGTCGGTGTGGATGCGTCCCTGGGTGTCGGTGTGGATGCGTCCCTGGGTGTCGGTGTGGATGCGTCCCTGGGTGTCGGTGTGGATGCGTCCCTGGGTGTCGGTGTGGATGCGTCCCTGGGCTGTCCGTGTGGATGCGTCCCTGGGTGTCGGTGTGGATGCGTCCCTGGGCTGTCGGTGTGGATGCGTCCCTGGGTGTCGGTGTGGATGCGTCCCTGGGCTGTCCGTGTGGATGCGTCCCTGGGCTGTCCGTGTGGATGCGTCCCTGGGTGTCGGTGTGGATGCGTCCCTGGGTGTCTGTGTGGATGCGTCCCTGGGCTGTCTGTGTGGATGCGTCCCTGGGCTGTCCGTGTGGATGCGTCCCTGGGTGTCGGTGTGGATGCGTCCCTGGGCTGTCCGTGTGGATGCGTCCCTGGGTGTCGGTGTGGATGCGTCCCTGGGTGTCGGTGTGGATGCGTCCCTGGGTGTCGGTGTGGATGCGTCCCTGAGCTGTCCGTGTGGATGCGTCCCTGGGTGTCGGTGTGGATGCGTCCCTGGGCTGTCCGTGTGGATGCGTCCCTGGGTGTCGGTGTGGATGCGTCCCTGGGCTGTCCGTGTGGATGCGTCCCTGGGCTGTCCGTGTGGATGCGTCCCTGGGTGTCGGTGTGGATGCGTCCCTGGGTGTCTGTGTGGATGCGTCCCTGGGCTGTCTGTGTGGATGCGTCCCTGGGCTGTCCGTGTGGATGCGTCCCTGGGTGTCGGTGTGGATGCGTCCCTGGGCTGTCTGTGTGGATGCGTCCCTGGGCTGTCCGTGTGGATGCGTCCCTGGGTGTCGGTGTGGATGCGTCCCTGGGCTGTCGGTGTGGATGCGTCCCTGGGTGTCGGTGTGGATGCGTCCCTGGGCTGTCTGTGTGGATGCGTCCCTGGGTGTCTGTGTGGATGCGTCCCTGGGCTGTCTGTGTGGATGCGTCCCTGGGTGTCGGTGTGGATGCGTCCCTGGGCTGTCGGTGTGGATGCGTCCCTGGGTGTCGGTGTGGATGCGTCCCTGGGTGTCGGTGTGGATGCGTCCCTGAGCTGTCCGTGTGGATGCGTCCCTGGGTGTCGGTGTGGATGCGTCCCTGGGCGTCGGTGTGGATGCGTCCCTGGGTGTCGGTGTGGATGCGTGCACGTGGGACGTGGCCCGTGCAGTGTCTGTGTGTCGTCCTGCTGGGGCGTTCTCCCCCGTCACTCACGCGTCCCCCACGAGTGCTGTGTTCTGGACCTGCCCCTTGGTGCCCACTCCACCACAGTGCGCTTGCAGGAACGGGGGACACCTCGCCCTCCCCCGTCACAGAGCCCAGTCGGCTCCGCGGCAGCACCGCGGCTGGAGCTCGTGGCCGCATAGGAGGGTTCCTGGTGGCCCAGCCCATCCTCGTCTCCGAGTGGCTGCCAGCTGCACCTGGGCGCCTCCTGGGTTGTGATTGGCCTGTCCGCGGGACCCACGGTGGTCGCGCTGCAGGAGGAGGTGGTTGTCCGCTCAGCGTGCAGTGTTCCCAGGGTCTGTGCGTGTCCCTTGTTCATGTCCTGTGTGGCCAGCGTGTCTCCTGCTTTCTCTTTCCCTAGCCCTCTCCCGTGCCCGTGTCTCCCGTGCCCGTGTCTCCTGTGCCCGTGTGCAGCACGAGAACATTCTCCATGGCCCCAGGGTCGCCTGGTGCACACGTGGTACGGGAACGACGTCCTCTCCGGCCGCCAGGTCGCCTGGTGCGTGCACGGTGCGCGAACGTTCTCCTCCAGGGCCGCTGAGTCGCCTGCGTGCATCGGGTGCATGCATGGCGCGGGAATGTCCTCAGTCTGGCCGCCGGGGACCCTGGTGCGTGCGCCGCGGGAGAACGTGCTCCTTCCTTTCCTCCGGGGACCCTGGTGCGTGCGCCGTGGGAGAACGTCCTCCTCTTTGGCTGCCGGTAGCCCGGTGTGTGCGCCGCGCTGGAACGTTCTCCTCCAGCTGCTAAATAGCTTCCTGTACCTTTTGCTTCCCGTGTGTGGGGTCTGCCTTTCCGTCTGTGCCACGGTCCCTGACACAGAGGTCACGCACCGCAGGAGCCAGCTTTCAGAGCACAGCGCTCAGTGGCGTTCGCGTCCTCACAGAGCTGTGCGGTCGTCCCCGTGCTTTGCTTTAGGACACAGTCTTCCCTCCGAGACGGTTGCCTGCCTCCCTGCGTCCCGCTCCGTAGGAAGCCACAGCCCCGCTTCCCGTCTCTGTGCGTCGGCCCGTTGTGCACGTCGCGTACACACGGTTTCCCGGCTGGGATCCCCGCGTGAAGCACCTTTGCAGAACGTGCTCCCATGGTGGCACGCGTCTGCGCGTCCTTCCTCACTCTGACGTTCGGTATTTACCCAGTCGACCGTTCGTGGGTGTTTCTGTTGTTCCGGCTGCTGTCAGCACGCACCCAGGGGTGTCTCGTGCACACGTGACCTTTCTCTTGGGTGCGCAGCAGGGACTGGTCGTGCGGGGTCACGCGGAATGCTGGGCAGCTGCCTGTGGGACCGCGAGCCGTCTGCAAACACCCGCACCGTGTCCGTGCCCACCCGCAGTGAAAGAGGTTGCGCTGTGTCCCCTTCTCGGATGACAGACGCTGACCCTGGTGCGCGGGCACCAGTGTCTGCTTCTGGGGTTGATGTGTGGTTTCCTTGCCGACTGACGACCGTGCGCGTCCCTCCACGTGCTCGTTGGCCGTTCGTACGTCTCTGCACGAGTGTCTGTGCGCATCCTTTGCCCGCGTCTCCGTTGGTTGTGGTGCCGCTGTTGAGTTCTAAGAACGCGTTGTGTGTCGTCGACACCAGTGTGTGACCGGACTCGGGGTGCGCACTTACGTCCTCCCAGTGCGTGGGTCATTGTACACGCTTGGGTGCATTTAGGATTTCATTGTGACCCACTTCATGTTATCTACTTCCGCCTCTGTTTCTTGTGCTTCTGGTGTCCTATTGGAGAAACGCTCACCGAGTCTGAGGTCACGAAGACGTAGTCTTTCTTTTCCGGCGGGTCGTCTAGTTCCACCTCTCACGCGTATGTCTCGGGTTTGGGTCAAGTTGGCCTTTGTCAGCAGCGACGCTGGGGCACAGCGTTGTCTCCTCCGTGTGCAGACCAAGGTGTCCGGCACCATGTGTGCGGAGGATTTGTCTTTCCACGTGGACGGGTCTCCCTCGCGGGAAATGAGTTGATCGTGAAATGAGGGTTTATCGCTGGGTCCTCACTCTGTTGCCTGGACCCGTATTTCCGTTTTTCAGCCAAGGCAATACCGCCTTCATCACTGTTGCTTGGTAGTAAGTTTTCGGACCGGGAAGGGTGGCTCCTCCGGCTTTGTTCTTCTTCAGGATGGCCGGGGCTCCCTGGGGCTCCTTGTCATGCCGTGTGATTTCTAGGGTCAGCTCGTTGGCTTCTACGGAGAGGCCAGCAGCTCCCCTGATAAGGGTCATGTTGGTCTGTCCATCGGTTCGCAGACCGCTGCCGTCTTCACGTTCCGTCTTCTGATCCACGTCCAGAAGCTTCTCTCCCTGGAATGACACTTTGCTTTCAGCAGCGCTCTGGGGCTGTCAGTGTGCTTGCACGCCTTTTGTTGAATGTGTTAGAGCTTTTTATTCTTTTGGGTGGTTCGCCAGTGGGATTGTTTCCTAAACTTGGTGTTCAGGTTGTTCGTTGCAAGTGTGTAAAAATGCACTTGACTATTGTGTGTTCCTCTCGTGTCCCGTGCCCTCCCGAACTCACGTATGTGTTGTACCGTCGCTTGGCGCATCCGTTCACGTTCTATAGAGTAGGAACCGACAAGCAGGAACCGGTGGGCTTCTTCCCGCTGCGTGTGTCTGCTGTTGCGGCCCATGCCTGCCTGCTGAGGGAGACGTCCCGCGCAGCGCTGGAGGGAAGTGGGAGTGTGCGGTACCCTGAGTCACTGCCTTCCTTGCGGGGAGAGCATCCGTTCCTCCACCACGCGCCGTGATGTAGCTGGGAGGTACCAGGCTGAGGGCGTTTCTTTCCATCGCGTGTGTGCTGAGTGTCTGTTTGGAAAGGATGTTGGATTGGTCCCAGCTTCTTCTGCACCCGCGCGGATGGCTTTGGTGTGTCATTGCGTGGATACAGTGTATTCTGCGAGCCAGCATCAAACCAACCTTGCATTCCTGGAATACGTCCCATGTGGCCCAGGTGCACAGTCGTTTTCCTGAGTTCCTAGATTCCATGTGTCCGGATTTTGTTGGAGATTTTTGCTCCGTTCACATTCATAAAAAGCACTGATTGCAGTTTTGTGACTCCTTTGTCTGCTTTCGATGTTAGACTAATACTCGTCTTAGAGTTCAGAAATGTTCTCTTCCTTCGTGAATTGGGCTCGTCAAGTTGTTTTTAAGTGTTGTTTTATAAGTGTGTCAAAACATGCACGGTTCCAAGGCCAAACCCAGAAATCCGACATATTCAGAGAAGTACACAGTCTGTGCCTGTCTGTTTCCCGTGTTCTTGTCCTCTGCCCAGAAGGAATGGTGGTTACGGTGTAGGTTTACTGTTTTACTGTTTTGTTTTTCAGTACGAGCAACCGTATGGACATGAAGTAGGTTACGAAGTGCACACATAATATGGAAATGTACATAGATAACTAATCCCATGCTTTGCTGAGGGAGAAGGTAGCACGCCGTCCTACACACGGGTATGTTCCCACCGAACAGGGTGTCGAGGCACTCATGGCAGTCTGTCCAGGCGGTCCTCGCCTTGTACCTACATGCACTGTCAACGCTCCTGACCACGCAAGCCGAAGCCATGCAGGTCTGTGTTAGCCGGGGGAAGTCACAACTGTTCTGGAACTTTTAAAAACTGTTTGTCAAGACATTAGAAACTTTCCTATAGTTTCTTATGAATGCACGGGGAAATGGAAAAAATAGACCAATTTTGGTTGCACTGTCAGTTAAAATGTTAGAAATTCTAAAAGCCGGTGTTGTACTTCTTAGTAAAACGTTAGCAAATGGTGCTTGAGTGCGGTTCGCCCCTGTGTCGCCCGGTGTATGGTAGCGTGAGCCCCTCTTCTGTGCCTGGCTCTGGTCCTGCTCCTGAGTCTGGCTCACTTCTGACCTCGTCCCCTTTGTGCTTTCAACGTGGTGAAATCTCTCAGAGAGTTTCCTTCCGTGAAGCTTGTGTCTGGCATCCCGTCCTCTGGGACGCGTCTGAGTTTCCCTCACAGCCTCGTCTGTGTCGACCCTTGGCTCTCGCTGACTTCCTCTGGCTCCACACACACGGCTCCTTGCCCTGCGCCAACAGCAGGGTTCCCGCGGCCGGCATTCCTCCGCGGCCGTGTTCCCACGGATCCCGGTCGCGCCCTGTCATGTTTCTTCCAGAACCCGGCCAGCAAAACGGCCCGACCTCCGGCTGCCGCACCTGTTACCTGTGCGAACACCCGTCTGAGACCGTGGGCTTGCCCAGAGCTGAAACCGCTTGGCCCATTGGCTGGGGAAGAAGCTGGTTTTGGTGGTAAGAAGCAGATTTTCACATTCTCGCTGAAGCGCCCAGGAGACCCAGGGTGACCCGGCACGTTTTGCAGCCCGGAGAGCACGTGCAGAGCCCGCTTACTTTCTTGCAGTGGCGTGCCTGGTGGGAGCCGGGCACACACAGCCACACACCGTGCCGTCTGCCTGACCCAGAAACCCGCACGGTGCCGGGTCCTTCACAGCCTTTCACACAACCGATAGGCTATTTTACACTTCCTGCTCCTAGCAGACGGACTCAAGGAGCAGCAGTGACGCCTGTCCTCCCTCAGGTGTCTGTGCCGCGGGAATGAAACCAGGAACGTGCTAGCGCGGGGACTGGCAGGGCTCCCTGTACTTTGCACAGCCAGGGCTTTGTGGTGAGGGCCCCTGTCTTCCTGCAGGTGCAGAGCACGGAGCTGTGGGGGAGCCGTGGTCTGCATTCACCCTCCCCCACAGAGGGGCCGCGGGCCCGTCGTGGGGACCTGGGGACGGACGCAGAGAGGGGCTGTGGGCGCCTCTTGGGAATGTGTGGACGCAGGGAGGGGCCGTTGTTTCATCCTGGGGACGCAGGGAGGGGCCGTCGGTCCGTCGTGGGGACACAGGGAGGGTCCGTGGGACCCTCCTGGGGACAGTGCACCAAACATCGGATGTGCGTGTCACATCCCATGCCTGTGGCTCGGGACCGTTGTGTACGTAGGGTTGGTGGGTGACAGGACACATGCACGTGGGATGCTGTCTCGTGGGCCCAGGTTCCCCTCCGTACGGGCGGTGCCGTCTCAACACTCGGGGTCAGCGTACGGATGGTGGCCGGCCTGACGCGTCGTCAGCCCGAGCAGCGAACGTGGTCCCGTGCCTGCAGTCTGGCGGTCAGGTGCGCGGGAAAGGGCGTCCTGGGCCCCGTGTGGTTCCCATTTCTGCCGATTTGCTGACACGTCATTGGTGGAATTTCAGCGGCGGTGGTCAGTGCGACGTCGGCGTAGTTCCTGCGCGCGTAGCTGCTCCCCCCAGGCCGCGGCGCCTGGTTCTCGGCGCAGAAAGTTGGACTCCTTCCGGCGCTTACATCCCTCGGTGTTGGTCTGTTTGGGCTTTTAATTTCTTTAGTAAATTTTCATCAGTTCATGTTCTAAGACGGTTGTTTGTGTAACTTACACACTTATCACTTGAACGTTTTTCCTCTTCTTGTATCGGTTTTAAAACCCGTACCAGATCTGGGTGTGTGACCTTCGTTGTGGGGTTCTTTGCTTCTGCTTCCTTTCTTGTGTGCTCACGGCGGAGATGGATTACGTGGTTTCTCCGATGCGCTCGGAGGTCGGCTCCGCGGGTTACGGCCTGACTCTCTCATGTTCTGACTCTGCTGTCGTGCGGTTTCCTCACGTCGCGGTCTCGCGTCCCCCACGTGTGTGTGTGCAAGTCACCGCGGCTTCACGTCCCTCTGCTTTTGTGGAACAGATTTTCACGTGTTTCGCACAGTGCGTCTTTCCTTCGTTCTGGAGCTTCCGTGCGGTGCAACGGGTCTGCGCCCCACAGCCCGTGCTCCCGTGCGGGACCGGAGCTGAGCCGTGTGTGTTCCCCGGGAACTGTGCACGCAGGCCACGCCACACGCCTTTCCGACCGGCCCAGACTGCCCTCCCCCAGGCCACCCCACGCGTCCGCAGGCTGCCACCATATCAGGGCCCTGGTCCCATTCATCCAGCTTGACCCTGGGCCATAATAGAGCCCCACGGGCGCACCTGCGCATACCCCAGCCCTGGGGCTCGACCTCCACGGGGTCATCGGGGACCTGCGCCTGCCAAGTTCGGCACCCTCCGGTGGGAGCAGGGGCCGACCTCCCCATCACACCTGTTTCCCGTGGTCCTCACGGCGGACAGCCACGAGCGTCTTGTCTCGCGTTCCCTTGTGACCCTGCGTCTTGGACGACACGCCCGATGGCTCACTCGAGCGTCTCACAAACGGGGTCATGGACGTCCTGTTGGGTCACGCACCGTGGCCGATGCCGTAGCCACGACTGCTCGGTCAGACCTGAGCACGGAGACGGTGGGCACGTCCTCCTGCCGTGCCCGCCTGGGCTGTGCGTCTCCATGCGCACAGCAGGGTGCGGGCGCCGGCCTCTGCAGACGCCCCCACACGGACGGAGGTCCCGGCCCCCCTGCGTGTGCCGACGGCGCTTTCGTCTTCGACGACCACGAACATGCATCCCGTTCTCACAAATGTCGCGTTCCCTCCGGCACGGGCTTCCGGATGCGGACCACCGAGGTCCGGTTGGGGTTTACATCGCCAAAGACCGGGGTTCGCTGTCGTGGGTTCTTAGGACGCTCGTGTCCCTGGCCGTGCGGGCAGCTCAGGACGGCTCCGAAGCGCCCCCCGCAGTCCGTGTGCTGGAGCGTCGTCTTCGGAAGCAGGTGGGCTGTTACTGGGATGTTGTGGAGAATTCCGCAGGGAAGCCGTCTCGGTCGCCGTCTTGCCGGGAAGGCTACGTTCCACTCCTCACTGGAATTTCCCTCCTTGGCGTCGCATTTTTTTCTAAATTTTTAGAACTTTTTTACACACGTACAGTGTGTGACGAGCCGCAGGGGAGCAGGTCTGTGCGCCGCAGGTTGACGCACTTCCCAGCACTCACCGCGGCACACGCCCTCCCGATTCGGGGCGTCACGTACGCGCAGGGTCTGCCCGCAGTTCCTCACGGGGGCCGGGACGGCGAGTGTCTCCCGCGTGTCCGCCCGGGCCCCCGCGGTGCTGAGCCTGTCGGGGAGAATGGGGCACACGCGTCCCGCTCTCCGGAGCTCTAGGGACGCTGCTCCGGTGCTCGGGCCCCCCGTGCGTCTTCTCTCTGGGCTCTTCACCGGCTCGACCACGAAGGGCTCCGTTTCTCTGGCCTGTTCCCAGGACCGGCTGCTTGTGTCCGCGAGGCTTTTCCTGGTGACGCTCCGTGACGGTGGCTTCCGGCTTCCTCTGGATGACTGCGTGCCTTCGGCCTCCCTCGGGATCGTCGTGTTCCGGCGGGTTCCGGGACGAGGCCGTTCTGGCCCACCGGGGTCTTCTGCCGCCCTGGCCTGTAATCCGCAACCTTCCCGCGCACGGGCGGGCCGTGCGTTTTCCCTTTTGTTCAGCGTCCGCGAGCTCGCAGCTGCATGGGCCGTTTCTCCTTTGCCCGCTGGGGTGTTTAGGATTCTGTTTCCTGTTCCGAAACTTCCAGCTTCTGTGGACGTCTTTTTCTGACTGATTTCTGGCTGATTTCTGCTGTCGGCAGGGAAATACCCCCTGTCCCGGCAGGGAAATACGTCTGTCCCGAAAACTGTGCTTGGACGTGAGTTAGGGCCAGGATGGCCTCGAGGGGAGGGTCCTGTCCGGGTGCAGACCGAGCCCCGTCGCAGCTGGTCTGACGGTGTTGCCCTGTTTGTGTTTCCGCCCTCGTAGGGTTGGAGCGAGCAGAGCTGAGCTCCCCGGGGGACCTGTTTGCTCCCCGGTTTGTGTCCTGGGGTCCGAGTGTGGCACACTGCAGGCTTCCTGTCTTGTGACCCCAGGCGTGGGGCCTGCGTCCCGTCGGTGATGCTCCCACAGGCAGACCGGTCCCCGACACCCCTGACTGTCACCTGACCTCCGTTCAGTTCTCGTACTGCCTCGTGGGGACGGCAGAGACCCCGGAAGGCGAGGACTCGGCCCCCCAGGCCGCTCCATTTCTGACACCTGTCCCCAGTCCCAGATTGTCACGGCGGCACTGAGCGACTGCCGCAGACCCTGGGGGTTCGCACGCTCCTCCTTGGGGCCAATAGTGCTGCACGGGCAGGGGAACAGGCACACGGGTGACCGCTGGGAGGGTCTCAGGCATCGGAGCTGCGGTCCCGCTGGAGCCGGGCGCCTCCCCCGCGTGCTCAGACACATCCTGCACCCGGAAACTCTGCAGCCCTCGTCTTGACTTCCACGTAGGCCCCCCCGTGTTGCCGCGACGCATCACAATCCTGGTGTCCAGGCGCACGCCTCCACAGAGCATGGCACGGGGCCGGACGTCTCGGCAGCTTGGCGGCTCGGCCTTCCTCTGCGCAGGGCCAGCCACCGCGTTAGGACGGCAGAAGGACGTGTCAGGCCACACAGCCCGCGGGAGTTAGGAGCTCTGGGTCCGGAACTGCAGGGAAAGACCCAGTGTCCGAACTGGGGATCCCAGCACCCCCGTCCCTAGGGAAGTAGGAGGGTCTCAGACTCATTGTGCCGGGACGCGGAGCGGAGACCAGTGTTGGTGTTTGTTACATCGCACACGACGGCGTAGCGGATGCTGAGTACGAGGATCCGGGCGCGAGGGCGGCCCGATGCCCCTCACGCCGCATTCCGGACGCGGGAGCCACGGGCGCGGAGACGGGCTTGCTGACTGTGCAGGGTCAGGGTACGCGGGGATCGGCGGTCACAGGCCCCTCCTCGCGGTGGGGCCAGACGCACGGTTCAGACCCCGGCGTGCACTGTGCAAATACAGATCTTTCTGAGGAACCGGTAGAAAGCCAAATGGCACCAGGGTGCGCTTCCTCCTGCGGGACGATTTGTCCTTTCTTACAAGCTCTTCTTTTCTGGGTCTTGCGTGTAAGGGGTCACGGCTCCCGTTCGCTTCTGGAGGTGAACAGCTTGTCCCGCACGGCAGCGTGGGGCGCGACCAAAGCCTTCCCGCCGTCGGATGGTGGAGACCCGGGCCCGGCCGGCGCATCCTGGGGCCTCGGCCTCGGAGGACCCCCTTACGGGACGGTGCCCAGAGCCTCGTGCGCGGGGACCCCTTCGGGGACCGACGTGTGGAGCCAGGAGGGGCCACGGTGCCGTCCCCGCCCGTCCTGCCCGCTGCGAGCGTCCTCACACGCGCGGGACGGCCCAGAGCCCCGTGTTCCCGGCACGCCGGGGGTTCTCCCGGTCACGGCTCGCGGTCAGCAGCCCGTGCTCTGGCTGGTGTCCAGGTTCGCCCCTCACGCCGCGGGCACGGGTGTCCTCTTGTGCGGCACGGCATCCGTGGCAGCCTTCCACACCGGCGTGGGGCGCTGCTCGTCGGTTGTGCCCAGAACGCGTGCGTGGTTGTGATGGCCGCGGCTTCTTCCGCGACGTGGACCCAAACCGGCACCGTCAGAGGGCGTGGATCTGCCCGTGGGTCCGCTCAGCGCCGTGCGCGTGCACCGGGGACGTCCTGAGGAAGGCCGCTGCGCACCTTCTCGGCCGCGTCCTGTGGAGCGATCGTCGGGTCCGCGGTTCCTCCCGGAGGACGGCGTGGGGCCGGAGGGACTGGTGGCCGCTCTCCGTCCACCCTGCCCGCGGATCTGCACGGCAGCCGCACCTCTTCCTCTTGCTGCGTCGACCCTGCGCGCGGGCTCCGTCCCCGGCTGCTTGCGGAAGCTCCGGGTCTCGCGTGCAGGCCGACACGCGGACGCAGATTGGTTCGCGCGGGTGGTTCTGGTGTGTCGGTGCACCCGTGTTTGCACGTCCGTCGTGCGCGCGGACGCGGACCGGGTTTCACAGCCAGCGGGCGTCTGTGCGCTCTGGGCCCGTCTCTGGCTCTCGGGGGCTGCGAGCGATTTCCTCCTCGACCGCCGGTCTTCAGCCGCGCCGTGGGTGCGCCTTCCCGGGTCAGGGTCTGAGCGCGTCTTCCCCGTGTGCCAGCAGCTCCCCGCAGGAGGCTCTCCCTTCGCGGCCGACGGTTCTGTGTCCTGCGGGAGGGACGTCTGCTGCCGTGAGGTCAGGAGCGGCGTCGGCCCCGTCCTCCTGCAGCACAGCTTCGGGGCCGGGAAGCGTCGTGCGCGGACCGTCGTGGCCGGTGGAAGAAGGTCCCTCCCCCCACGCGGCGCCCTCGCCGAGATCGCGTATGTTCCCCCGGAACGTCAGTGTTGCCTTTGTCCCGAGTCGCTCCACGGGCTCAGCTCTGTCCTCACGGCTCCCTGCCGGGGTCCGTGTGTTCCTCCTTGCTCGCGCGTGCCACGACTTCGCGCACGTCACTCTGCCGTCGGCCTTCAACGCCCTCGCTGCCCGCGGGGGCTTCTGACGGAGCCTCTGTATCCGCACCGACGCCCCGTGTCGCTGCGGGGCTGGGATTCCGGCGGGGCTGGGATTGGCGGCTCACACGGGAGCCGGCGTTGGGGCTCAGCCCGGTCTTCAACGTCTCCCGGCCGTGCCGTGCGGTTGGCTCGCTGCAGATGCCGCGGCGCCGCTGGGATTTGACGCGTTTCCTTGTACCGTGCGTCACGGAGCTGCTAGACATTTATTTTCTTTGTTTTTTGAAGATTTTATGTATTTATTTGACATACAGATCACAACTAGGCAGAGAGGCAGGCGGAGAGAGCTGGGGATGCGGCTCATCACCGAGCAGAGAGCCCGATGCGGGGCTCGATCCCAGGACCCCGGGACCATGGCCTGAGCCAAAGGCAGAGGCTTAACCCACTGGGCCACCCGGACGCCCCAGAGATTTCTTTCAGGAACGGTGGCCGGCGCGTTAGGGTAGAATTGCCCCCACAGACCGTGCTGGCCTCTGGCAACGTGCTGGGAGTTCCCGGTCGCCGCATCCTGTGAGTCCCCGGCGGTCGGCCCTGCGTTCCAGCTCCGGCTCACAGCCGCGTGGCGTCCTCCTCCTGGGCCCTCACACCGTCCCGTCTCTCCCCTGCCCCTGCTCCGGGGCTGAGTCCACGGACGGGGCTCGTGCTGCCCTTGCCTGGGTCCCAGCTCGGACACTCGGGCCTCGTCTGTGCTGTGCGCCGTGGCTGGTCAGTGGAAAGCCTGGGCTGACGTGAGGTGTTCTGGGGCGCCCGGCGGGCTCCCTGGGTGGAGCGTGTGCGTCTGGATCTCTGGGCTGGGCCTTTGAGGCCCATCTTAGGTGCAGAGATTATTTTTAAAAATTAAATTTTTTTTTTTTCTTTAGTAATAAGGCGTTTCCCTCTGTTCTCGGTTTCCTGGTCTGTTGTTTCTTAGTTCCTGTTTCTTCGGTGGCCGGATTCAGCGTGCTGCCCCGCTTCGTACGGGATTTCTGCGTCCGTGTTTCGTACGGGATTTCTGCGTCCGTGTTTCGTACGGGATTTCTGCGTCCGTGTTTCGTACGGTATTCTGCGTCCGTGTTTCGTACGGGATTTCTGCGTCCGTGTTTCGTACGGGATTTCTGCGTCCGTGTTTCGTACGGGATTTCTACGTCCGTGTTTCGTACGGGATTTCTGCGTCCGTGTTTCGTACGGGATTTCTGCGTCTGTGCTGACGAGGGACGGCCAGCCCATGGTCTCTGTGCACCCATGGCGGGTTTCAGCATCTGCTCTTGGCCTCGTGACAAGAAATAGGAGAAGTTCCTTGTGTCGCCCTGGAAGTAGTCGGAACAATCTCCTCCCGAACTGTGGGAGCGGATTTGCTAGGGAGCCGCTGGGGTCTGCGCCGTTCCTGGGGAACAGGAAGTTCCGGGGAAGTTTTCCAGATTGAGCTTCCTGCAGGCGTGCGGCTTGTGCGCGTCTTCGGTGGTGTCCCTTCGGGTGCGGTTAATCCGGTCACGGCGCCGCGGCACGTTGGGCACGAAGCAGAGGAGCGTCCACTTCCCGCGTCCCTCACGCGTGTGGGGCCACGGGGCCGGCTCACGGTAACTCCTGTTCTCCGTCTCTTGCTCCTGGCCAGGGCTGCGGACGGCTGCTGGGATTTTTAGGTCTTTAAAGAGCTGACTTCCGAGTCCGCTGATTTACCGTCTGAGCTTCTGCGTTCTTTTCCGTTCACGTGTGCCCGGCCGGCGTCCTTCAGTCCGCGTCGGAGGTAGGGCCTCGGCTCACGTGCGGACGCCCCGCTCTGTGCCCGCGTGCGGACGTCCCGGTGGCTGGGATTTTCCGTGTCGCGTCACGCGCCCTCTCTCGTGGGTGCCGTCGGTTCCCTCCCCGCGGGGATCGTGAGCCGCTGCTGGACTCGCTCCGGGGACCCGCTGGCCGCCGGCTGCTGGACTGGGTGCCGGGCAGGGCGTGGGCTGTTCCCGTCCCTGAGCTGCGTTCCTGTCACCTGAAGTGGCAGCGGCACACGGGCTTCTTGCTGTCCCTGGTGCGCGGGAAGGGACGGGCGTCTTGCGTCCGGAGGGAACGCTGAGCTCCTCTGCGCGGGGCTGCGGGGTTCGGAGGCCGGCCGTCTGCGGGAGCGTGGCCACGAAGTCCCCGCGGGAGCGTGCGGCCACGGTAGGAGCCGTGGGGTCCAGGAGGCGCTGACGGCCGGCCCGCTGTGCCCCTCTGCCGCAGGCCTGTGGCTGCCCGCTCTACTGGAAGGGGCCGCTGTTCTGCTGTGCGGGGGGAGAGCGCACGGGCGCCGTCTCTGTCCACAAGTTCGTCGCCATGTGGAGGAAGTGAGTCTCGGGCCTGCGCACTGGGGGCGGGTGCCGGGAGGGGAGGCGTGTCCCCAGCCCTGCGTGTCCGGGGGCAGCTGCCGCCGCGCGGGCTCTCACTGCTGTGGCCTAGACGGCGAGCGGAGGGAGCTGAGCCCCAGGCACGTGGCACGGTGTCCCATCCCCTCTGGGCAGCGCGTGACCACGCTCCGTCCTGGGCCCTGCCCGCCCCGTCACCGTGCTGGGGGCGGCCTCGCGGGTCTGGTGCGTGGACGCCGGTGGGACGTCCTCCGTCCTCGCAGGGTCCTCCAGAGCTGTCACGACGACGCCGCCAAGTTCGTGCACCTGCTCATGAGTCCCGGCGCGAACCACCTGGTGCAGGAGGACTTCGTGCCCTTCTTACAGGTGCGTCCGCGTCCGCGTCCGCTCCCTCCCCCTCCTCCGGGCCGCCCCCGCGTCGGCTCACCCAGGAGCCAGGGTCGGGCTCCCTTCCCTAGTCCTGCTTCCCACAGAGGCGCCTCGTGCCTGGATGGGGCCACGTGTGCCGCGGTGTCGGGTGTGAGCGGAGGGCCACGGGCAGCGCAGAGCGTGAGGCCGGAGACAAGGTTGTTTGTCCTCGGATCTCTGTGCCGCTGCTCTGAGACCCAGGGTTACTCCAGCACAACAGACCCGAAGGCCACGGGACCGTAGCGTGTACTCCGAGGACATTGAACACCTCCCTGGGGACCTCGGTGCGGGCTCTTGTGTCTTCACATGCGTTGATTCATGGTCAGCGGTCACAGATCACGGGGCTCGCTGTCGCGGACCGGGGCCGTGCGGGGATCCACAGCCTCGCGCGCCCGGGTTCTGCCCTGGGAGCGGCCGTGGGGCTGGCGGGACCTGAACGCAGCAGCCCCGTCCCTGGGGAGGCGGCAGGGGCTGGGGACGGACGCGGGGTCCGTGCTCGGCGGGCGCCGTCCGAGTCCCTGCGTACTGTCTTGTGTCCGTGTGCAGGACGTGGTGAACACGCACCCGGGCTTGGCCTTCCTGAAGGAGGCGTCCGAGTTCCACTCTCGCTACATCACCACCGTGAGTACTGGGCGCGGCCAGTGGCCACAGGCCCCCCTTCTACCCGGGCACCCACGGGAACGCGCAGCCTGGGCCTCGGGCTGTGGGCCTTCGGGACCCTGACATTGTCACCCACGAACGAGATGTTGGCCACGTCTGCCAGGCGGGGCTGGGCACGGGATCTTGAGGGGCAGGTGGCCCGGGGCTGGGCACGGGGTCCTTAGGGGCAGGTGGCCCGGGGCTGGGGCTGGGCACAGGGTTTTGAGGGGCAGGTGGCCCGGGGTTGGGCATGGGGTCTTGAGGGGCAGGTGGCCCGGGGCTGGGGCTGGGCACAGGGTTTTGAGGGGCGGGTGGCCCGGGGTTGGGCATGGGGTCTTGAGGGGCAGGTGGCCCGTGCTGACACAAGCTCCTGCAGCGCCTCCCGTGCGTCCGGACGTCCGTCGCCAGCCGGGGTAGGGGCATGGGGACGTCCCGGAGAGCCGTGTGCTCTCCCTCCCTGGGGGCAGGTGCCGCTCAGCCCGGGTGCCCGTCTGGGCTCTCGGGAACGCGTGTGACCGCGCTTCGGGCCCCGAGGCTCAGAGGCGCTTGCGTGCACAGCCCAAGCGTGCGGCCCGCGAGAATGGGAGCCGCGGCCTCGCCGTGCCCCGGCGCTCTGCTGACGGCCCTCCCTCCTGCAGGTGACACAGAGGATCTTCTACTCCGTCAACAGGTCCTGGTCGGGGAAGATCACGTGCGCCGAGCTCCGCAGGAGCACCTTCCTGCAGGTGGGCGGTCGCCCGGCGGGCTCGTGGGCCTCTGTCCGTCCCCGTCCCCATCCCCGTCCGTCCATCTTCTGTCCACTGGTCCCTCCGCCACCCTCCACCGTGGACCGTCCGCCCACCCTCTACCCATCCATCCGTCCGTCCTGCGTCCTGTCTTCCGCTCTTTCCCGTTTGTTCTCCGTCTTCTGTCCTCCGTGCCTTCTCCCTGCTTGCGTTTCCACTTGTGTGTCCCCGTCCCCTCCCGCCACCTTCCTCTCCGTCTCCGGTCCTGCTGCCCCCGGTCCTGCTCGTCCCGGTCTCCGTCCTTCCGTCTTGCACCCGTCCATCCATCCATCCGTCCGCCGGCCGTCCCCGTTCGTGTCCCGGCCGGCATCCTCCTCGCTCCATCTCGACCCCGCGACCGTCCCCCATGGTGCAGGACCAATGACCGCTCGGCCCCGGGGAGCAAGGTGTCGTCTTCGCTGGGGTGCGGTGCGCACGTGGCCGTCGCGAGGAGGCCCGAGGCTGTGAGGGGCTCGGCACTGGCGGGGCTGCCGCGTGTCGCCAGCAGGACGCGGGCTGAGTCTCGGGCACGGCCCCGACGGCAGCTGCCGACCCGGATGCTGAGCTCCCAGCCCCAGGCCCGGCTTGACCGGGTCTGGGCTCTCCGGGACCCCTGGGAGGTCCCGCCCGCAGGAGACCCGGCTGCCGGGACCCACGCTGTGTTGGTTCGTTTGGCAGAACGTGGCGCTGTTGGAGGAGGAAGCGGACATCAACCAGCTCACGGAGTACTTCTCCTACGAGCACTTCTATGTCATTTACTGCAAGTTCTGGGAGCTGGACACGGACCACGACCTGCTCATCGATTCCCAGGACCTGGCCCGGCACAGTGACCACGGTGAGTGCGCGGCCCGTGTGGGACAGGGGGGCCGACGAGAGCCGGCCCCTCGCGCAGCCCGTCCCGTCCAGTACCCCCGGCCACGGCCGGCTCCCCGGGCCCGCGGCCCCACGTGGGAAACGGCCTTCCCCGGTCTCCGGGAGTGGCCTGTTCCCGCGGGACGTGCGTACGGGAGACGCAGGCTGGGCACGCGCGGCACACGGGAGGCACAGGGACGCACGTGGCACGTGCGGGACACAGGATGGGGACGGACGTGGGTCACGATACACACGGGACACGGAAGCACACGCGGGCTGCTGACCGCCTGCGTGAGGAGTCTCCAGCCGTACCAGCGCTGCTGCCCGCGGGGTTGCCCGGGCACTGGCGGCTGCCAGGCTGCGGCTCGGCTGCGACCCTGTGACAGGAAGGCGGGCGGACGAGGTCAGAGCTGACCCCGTCCCGTGCAGCCCACAGAGGCCGGTCTCCGTGCGGAGCCGTGCGGTCCGTGTTTGCACGCGCGCATCCGGGCGAGCGGTCCGTGTTTGCACGCGCGCATCCGGGCGAGCGGCCCGTGTTTGCACGCGCGCATCCGGGCGTGCGGTCCGTGTTTGCACGCGCGCATCCGGGCGAGCGGCCCGTGTTTGCACGCGCGCATCCGGGCGAGCGGCCCGTGTTTGCACGCGCGCATCCGGGCGTGCGGTCCGTGTTTGCACGCGCGCATCCGGGCGTGCGGCCCGTGTTTGCACGCGCGCATCCGGGCGAGCGGTCCGTGTTTGCACGCGCGCATCCGGGCGAGCGGTCCGTGTTTGCACGCGCGCATCCGGGCGTGCGGTCCGTGTTTGCACGCGCGCATCCGGGCGAGCGGTCCGTGTTTGCACGCGCGCATCCGGGCGTGCGGTCCGTGTTTGCACGCGCGCATCCGGGCGAGCGGTCCGTGTTTACACGCGCGCATCCGGGCGTGCGGTCCGTGTTTGCACGCGCGCATCCGGGCGAGCGGTCCGTGTTTGCACGCGCGCATCCGGGCGAGCGGTCCGTGTTTGCACGCGCGCATCCGGGCGTGCGGTCCGTGTTTGCACGCGCGCATCCGGGCGTGCGGTCCGTGTTTACACGCGCGCATCCGGGCGTGCGGTCCGTGTTTGCACGCGCGCATCCGGGCGAGCGGTCCGTGTTTACACGCGCGCATCCGGGCGTGCGGTCCGTGTTTACACGCGCGCATCCGGGCGAGCGGTCCGTGTTTGCACGCGCGCATCCGGGCGAGCGGTCCGTGTTTGCACGCGCGCATCCGGGCGTGCGGTCCGTGTTTGCACGCGCGCATCCGGGCGAGCGGTCCGTGTTTGCACGCGCGCATCCGGGCGTGCGGTCCGTGTTTGCACGCGCGCATCCGGGCGAGCGGTCCCGGTCTGTGTGGCTGCTGTGACGGGGCCTGAAGGGACAGCAGCGCCTCCTCAGAGCCCGTCGTCGAGGATGCCACGGACCGTGTCCCTGGAGGGCTGGCGGGAGTTTGCGGAAGGGGTTGTGAGAAGTGACCGCAGCCCGGGCCCGCCCACCGCAGGAACGCAGCCTCCCCTGGGCTGCCCCTCCGCGCGGGGCGGGGCCGTGTCCCAGGGGAGGGTCCTTCCAGCTCCTGGGGCTCCCAGCGTCCTTGGGCCCGTGGCCGCGTCCCTCCCGTCACTGCCTCCGTGATCCCGGGGCTTCTCCTCCGCGTCTGTGTCTCCTCTGACAAGAGACGCTGCGTTTAGGGCCTCTTGATCCGGGACAGGTTCATCTCAGGGCTTTGTCCGGGCCCCGTCTGCAAAGACCTGTTTCCCTTCACGGCCGCACGGCCGGGTCCCAGGAGTCGGGACCTGGCCGTGGTTTTCTGGGGAGGCTCCATTCAGCCTGTTGAGACGCCCAGTCATGGTGTACCCGGGTCACATCCACGCAGGCGTAGGATGAGTCGGGGGACGGGGAAAGAGCCCGTCTCCGTTCCTCCGTCTTGGGGTGCCGGGCTTGGGAGGCGCCGAGCTGTGTCCCTCCAGAATGGCCTCGCTGAGGCGCGTTCTCCGGGACTCCCCAACGGCCCGGAAGCGCAGGTGGGGTCTGGACAGACGTGCTTACGGTTACACGAGGTCCGTAGGTGGCCCTGACCTCCTAGGACGGGGCTCGCACAAGAAGAGGGGACGGCGACACACACACACGGAGGGACGACCGCGGGAGGACACGGGGAGCACCCGGGGTCTGCACGGCCCGGAGCGAGGCCTGGGGACAGCCCGCCTGGGCCCCGCCTGGGTCTCGGACTGCTGCCCCCCGGGACAGGGGGAGGACAAGCCCGTGTTGTTCGAGCCGCCCCTTCAGGGTGCTCCGGGACGGCTGCCCCAGCGGACCGATGCGGTGCGTTCACGTCTCCTGTGTCAGCCGGTGTCCGTGACAGACACTGGCCGTGACCGCACAGCGAGGGCGTCTGCAGGCGGAGCGTCGGACAGCGAGACTCGCTCGTCACTCTCTGACCCGGTCTCGGCGTCCCCGGGGCAGCTGTCACTCTGCGGCTCGGCCTGGGCTCCGTCCTCGGGACGGGAAAGCGGTGGGCAGCGCCCCGGGGGGGACACACGCGGGACAGGAGGTTCCCCGGGTGCCACCCCCCAGGGCTGGGGCTCCGTCTCAGAGCCGACCCGCCCTGCGAGCCCCGAGCGCCGGCCGCGGCCGCGAGTGTGTGCGGGAGGCTCACGGCCCGACTCTGTCTCTGCAGCCATATCCACCAGGATGATCGAGAGGATCTTCTCGGGGGCCGTGACGAGGTACGTCGTGAGGGCGGCGTCTGGTGGCTGTGGCCGGGGTTCGGTGCCCGAGTCCGGTTCTGTCTCACCCGTTCCTTAACGTGAGCTGCTTGTCAAGGGCGAGGGCCGTGGTCATGGCGGGTCGTGAGGACACACGTGACTGGGACCTTGTCACACAAGGTCGTAAATAAGGGAGGACACGTGCTGCTGTCACGTGCGGTCACAGGGAGGACATCTTTGTCACAGGAGGTTATTATGAAGGGAGGCACGTGCCATTGTCACACAAGCTCGTGAGGGCAGACGCAGCTTTGTCATGTGATGTCACTGGGGGACACACAGAGTTCTCCTGCTCCAGAGCGTCTATAAGGGGACATACCTCTTTGTCACGTGGGGTCATAAGAACGGGGGCCGACACCATTCTGGCATGACGTCATCAGTAAGGGGTTGGGGAGGACCGGCCCCACGGTGGTGGGTCATGTCAGGCCCTGGGCGTCTGAGGGGGCCCTGGAGTAGGGGCATCGGCGGCCATGAGGCAGCTGCGACTGCGGCCACAGAAGCCACCCCTGCCCCGTCTGCAGTCCCAGGCCTTCCCAGGCAGGAGCCCGGCGTGGGACGGCCAGACGCAGGGAGGTGGGCGGGGCCCCTCACCTCGCGCTGCGCCTCCCGACGTACGGTCTGTCTGTTGGTCTCGACTCTGAACCCAGGGGCAGAAAAGTCCAGAAAGAAGGAAAAATAAGCTACGCTGACTTTGTTTGGTTTTTGATCTCTGAAGAAGACAAAAAAACCCCAACCAGGTACGTATTCGATGGCTGCCCCGGTACCCCGGCCCCTCCCGGAGGCCAAGGGCTAGCGGCCGTGCCTGAGCATGGGCGCCACCAGGGGGCCACCCGGGCAAGGCCGGTCCCAGGCAGAGTCCCCAGCGGGCAGGGCTGGCCTGGATGGCGTCCTCCCGGGTGCAGTGAGGCCCAGTGGGTTCAGTCCCCAGCTGGCGCTGACCGCCTGTGACCGCAGCATCGAGTACTGGTTCCGCTGCATGGACCTGGATGGGGACGGCGTGCTGTCCATGTTTGAGCTCGAGTACTTCTATGAGGAGCAGTGCCGCAGGCTGGACAGCATGGCCATCGAGGCCCTGCCCTTCGAGGACTGCCTCTGCCAGATGCTGGACCTGGTGAAGCCGCAGAGCGAAGGTAATGTTCCTGGAGATGGAACGGCCCCATGTGAGGGGATGACCCCTCATGAGGGAACGTAGCCACGTGAGGGGACTTGGCTGAGGTGATTACTCACTGTGAGCTGCGATGTCTGTGGGATGCGTCGTGGGAGGAGATGTACCCCCGTGATGGGATGTGCCACGTGAGGGGGACACATCGTATGAGATGTGTCCCTGTATGAGGGGACATGTACTGTGAGGTGATCTCTACCCCCACCCCTGTGCAATGTGATGCCCACCCCCCCATGTGAAGGGATAGCCTCCTGTGTGAGGGGACACATCATGTGAGGTGATTTTTCCCCCTGTGAGCAATGATGCCCCCCATGTGAGATGTTTCCCTTTGTGAGGGGACACGTTGTGTGAGGTGGTTCCCCCATGTGAGATGTGATGCTGCCTCCGCCCATGTGACATGTCCTCTTGTATGAGGGGACATGTAATGTGAGATGATCTCCCCTCACCCCCGTGAGATGTGATGCTCCCCCTGCCCCATTTGAGGGGATGTCCTCCTGTGTGAGGGAGACACATTGCGTGAGGTTCCCCCCGTAAGCTGTGATGCCCCCTTTGTGAGGGGACACATCATGTGAGGTGATTTCTCCTCCCCCATGAAATGTGATGCCTTATGTGAGGAGATGTCCCTCTGTGTGAGGAGACACCTTGTGTGAGGAGATGTGTGTGTGAGGTAACATGTCATGTGAGATGTCCCCATCTGAGGGGGCACGTAATGTGAGGTGATGTCCCTTCCCCGCCATGAGATGTGATGATGCAATGTCACCCCATGTGAGGGGATGTCCTCCTGTATGAGGGGACACATCATGAGGTGATTTTCCCCGTGAGATGCAATGCCCTCCCCCTTGTGAGATGTCCCCCTGTGTGAGATGTCCTCATGTAAGGGGGACACATCCTTTGAGGTGATTGCCCTTCCCCCATGAAATGTAATGCCATGTGTGAGGAGATGTCCCCCTGTGTGAGGAGACAAAATGTGAGAGAATGTCCCTGTGAGAGGAGACACATAATGTGAGGTGATCCTCCCCCGCAATGAGATGTGATGCGCTTTTGTGAGGGGATGTCCCTGTGTGAGCGGACAGGTCTTGTGAGGTGATTTTCCCCCGTGAGCTGTGATGCCCCCTCATAGGAGATGTTCCTCTTGTGAGGCGACACCTTGTGTGAGGTGATTTTCCTCCTGTGAGATGTGATGCTGCCTCCCCCCATGTGAGAAGTTCTCTTGTGTGGAGAAATGTAATGTGAAATGATGTTCCCCCCCATGAGATGTGATGTCCCCCTGTGTGAGGGGACATGTAATGTGAGGTGATCTCCCCTTGCCCCTGTGAGATGTGATGCTCCCCCCATTGGAGGGGATGTCCTCCTGTGTGAGGGGGCACATTGTGTGAGGTGGTTCCCCATGTGAGACCTCCGCTTTGTGAGGGGATACATTATGTGAGGTGATTTCTCCTCTCCTGTGAAATTTGGTGCCTTGTGTGAGATGTCCTATGTGAGGAGACAGGTTGTGTGAGATGTCCCCCTGTGTGAGAGGGCACGTAATGTGAGGTGATCTTCTTCCTCTGCCCTGAGATGTGATATGATGTTACCCCATGCAAGGGGATATCCTCCTGTATGAAGGGGACACATGAGATGCGATGCCCTCCTCCTTGTGAGATGTCCCCCTGTATGAGATATCCTCGTGTGAGGGGGACACATTATGTGAGGTGATTTCCCTTCCCCCATGAAAGGTAATGCCCTGTGTGAGGAGACAAAATGGGAGAGGATGTTCCTGTGTGAGGGTGACACCTCATGTGAGATGTCCCCCTGTGTGAGAGGATACATAATATGAGGCGATCTCCCCCCCGCATGAGATGTGATGCTGCTCTGTGAGGGGATGTCCCTGTGTGAGGGGGACACATGGTGTGAGATGTTCCTCTGTGTAAGGGGACACATAATGTGAGGTGATCTCTATCCCCCGACCCTGTGAGATGTGATGTGATGCCCTCCCAACGTGAGGAAATGTCCTTCTGTGTGAGGGGACACATCGTGTGAGGTGATTTCTCCCAGTGGCTGTGATGTCACCCCCCCCATATGAGATGTCCCCCTGTGTAAGGGGGTACCCAAGGAGACATTCCCATGGTATTGTGTCCCTACCTGCGTGAGGGTAAGTCCTCTCTGTGAGATGTTAGGGGCACCCCATGTGAGATGTGCTCGTGTGAGGGAATTTCCCCATGTGAGATGTCCCCCTGTGGTATGCCCTCATGTAATGGACACCCCCCCCTGTGTGATGGGACGTTCTTCCTGTAAGATGGGATGCCTCTGTGTGAGGGCACATTTCCCTTGAGTGAGGGGATTCCCTCATATAAGGAGATGTCCCCATGTGAGGTGTGGTACCCCTTATGAGAGACACCCTTGTGAAGGGACACCCACTCAGGGAATGAACATCCCTGAGTTGGTGACGGGAGTGATGGGGAGGTCTGGTACCAACCATATTGTCACAAGACCCCACTCAGGACTGGGTGAGCTGGTGTCAAGTGTGACCTGAGCACCCCTGTTTACCGGCGGTGGCTACTGTTGGGTGTGGAGACAGCACAGTGTGTCCCGGCTGTCCACCTTCCCGTCTCCTTCAGGCCCCATGTGTCCCGCTTCGACTCTCACCTGTGCTGAGGGCCCTGTCGTGTTGGGCGAGCACAGGGGTCCTGCCAGCGTCGGGAAGGCAGATGTCCCCGACCCCACGTCTCCCTGCCTATGCTCCCTGGATTCCCACCTCAGGGACCTCAAGCCCAGGTTCCCGGTGTGGGGCGGTGCCATGGGCCCCCGTCCCCTTCTCCTCCCCATCCTGGATCCTACCTGGGATCCTCCCGGCAGCCCTCAGCTGAGAAGCCTGTGTCCAGGGAGAGGCCAACTGTGGCACAAGGAGGGACCCCGGGACACTTCAGAGGTCAAAGGGACGGAGGGGGACTTTTCCCAAACTGTGATTCGTGTTGTTTCCACGTTGTGGGATGCCGGTCGGGGGTATTCATGGTCTCGGAGAGTCGTTCTGGGCCATCACAGGCAGGTCCTCCTCCCTGGCTCCGGGCCCTGTCCTGCTCCCTGATGTGTGCCTGGTGCCCCCCGGTGGCCAGAGGCTGTTCCTGCACTGCACGTCCTTGTCTGTCTTCTGGCCCATTCCGGGGCACACGGAACCCCCGGCTTCTGGTCCGCACCGCTCCCCGACCGAGCCTCCCGCCCACACGGGAGCCAGCTCGTGCGGCCCCCCGAGGCTCAGTTGGGCAGGAAACGTTGTCCGAGCCGCGTCAGACGCCGACTAGCGCGCGTCCGTCTGGGACTGATCGCCTGCACCGTCTCGTGTCCCGCAGGGAAGATCACGCTCCGCGACCTGAAGAGCTGTAGACTCGCCCACGTGTTCTTCGACACCTTCTTCAACATCGAGAAGTACCTCGACCACGAGCAGAAGGAACAGGTCTCCCTGCTCAGGGTGAGTGTGGCGAGGAGCGCGTGGGGCGCCGGCCGCGCCGCGCCGCGTGACGCACGTGTTTTGTGCAGGAGAGCGACAGCGAAGGCCCCGAGCTGTCCGACTGGGAGAAGTACGCGGCCGAGGAGTACGACATCCTGGTGGCCGAGGAGGCTGCAGGGGAGCCGTGGGAGGACGGGTGAGTGGGGCACGGGACGCGGGGACGGCCAGGAGGCCGCGGGTGGTCGGTGGGCAGTGGGCGCCTCCCTCCCGCGTCCACCCGACCCCCAACGGGCTCAGGCCGGAGACGGCGGTTCACGGGGGCTGCCTGCCCGCTTCCTTCGGGCGGCGGGGACGTGCACGAGACCAGCGTGGGCGGCTCTGGGTGGGCAGGAGAAGGTGCTGCTGGTGCCCCGAGTCCTGCAGGAAACCCCCACGCGCCCGGCCGCCGCCTGTGCGCGAGCCTGCTCCCCGAGGGGCTCTGAGAAGCCCATTCCCAGAGTCCCAGGGTCCCGGGGGCTGCCGAGCCAGGCCCCAAGTCTGCAGAAACCCCAGAACCCTGGCTGTGAGAGCAGGGGGCCCGGCCCTGGCCTGTCCCGGGGCTCCTCCGCCCGCCCCTTCCCCGGACACAGATTGGGAGGTGCTGCTGCTCCTCTGCCCCCGAGAGTGGGGCCCAGGAGTCCAGCCAGCAGGGCCCCGGGCAGGCCGTGCCGTCGGGCTGCGTGAGGCCTACGGCCCAGAGCCCGGCCCGGCCCCGTCCCCCCACAACAGCCCTCCTGCCTACGTGCTCCCCCGGGCTCCCTGCGCGCATCATGGCCGGCTCCCCTCTGTCCCGACCCTTGGGTCACCGGGATCCTGGGACGTCTCACGGCCGGCCCGTTCCTCCCGCCAACTGTGGGGGATGCTCGCAGCCCAGGGCTGGGTCCTGGAGGGCCCGACTTGGACGAGGACCCAACAGACCCCCCCCCGGCCCCCCACCACGAGTCGCCGTGGCTGGGAACCTCGTCCTTTGTCTTTGCTCAGGAGGCCAATGCAGGGAGCCAGGCCTCGAGGCCCCTTTGCCACCACCGTCCCCTCCCCCGTGACTGAGTGCATGTCGGGGCGGCGCGGCTTCCTGCTCCCAGGCCTGTGGCCCGTCCCGGTCCTCACCCCCCTCTCCGGGCCTGGGCCTTCAGGTGCGTGCACAGGCCTGGGTTCCGCGGTGGGGACTCGGGTGTCCCGCACACTCCTGACGGGTGGTGGTCACACGCGTGTTCTCTGGCGCCTGCGTGGGGGTCACGCAGGGTCAGATGTGTTTGCAGACGTGGTATACAGGCCCGGGCTTGGACTGTAGCCCGTGGTCGGGCGTCCCGTCCGCCCTCAGGAACGGGACCTCCATGCAGGAGCTCTGGGTTTGGTGGCCCAGGGCTGCCTGCTCAGGGGTCCCGACCCCCAGCTCCAAGAGAATCTCAAAACGGCAGGGGACACTTGGAGCGACCCCGTGCCCTCCCCACTCGGGTTCAGGGCAGGGGCCGGGCTGGGCTTCGCCTGGCAGTTGAGGTTTTCATGGACACCGCGGAAGCGGGACCCGCCGTCCCCTCACACAGGCTGTGCCCGTGTAACCTGTGGGCGAGCCGCGGTGTTGGTGGGTACGTGGGGGACTCGAGTCCCGACTCTGGGCGACCCCCTGCCAGGCCACAGACGTTTGGCGGTTTCTCATCTGGTTCTGGACAGACGCGAGCCACCGTGAGCCACGCGCACCCTGGCCCCGTGTGGACGCGGGATCTCCCGTCTCCGGGCTCCGTGCCCGAGGCCGCGGATCACGAGGGGACACCCGTGGACCTTCTGCAGAGCCCGCAGTGACGTCCCACTAAGCTGTCTTGGGGACGGTCCTCGCTGGTCTGTGTCTTCGCAGTCTGTGTGTGGTGGTTGACGGGGCAGCCCGTCCCGGGCGTGGGCCCTCGTGCCCGTTGTGCGTTTGGGTCGTTGCCGCCGTCGGTCCCCCGGGGGTGTGCTGGGTCTTTGTGCTTCTGCGCTCAGGCCCCCCGCGCTCTCACCGAGCCTTCAGGGCTCCGGGTGCGAGTCCTGTCGGATCCGTGGTTGCTTGGCTTTCCCTCCGCACTCGTGGCCCCGTGTGTTGGAAGGTGTGTCCAGATGTTGCTCACGAAGAGGAGGTTTCAGGTCCCCGCCCGCTGCCGCCTCGGACTGTGCCTCTGTTGTCCGGGTCACACTCTGCCGCCTTGCGCGGACCCACGGCGACCTGGCCCACGATTCGGGCTTCCCGGTCCACGTCCCGGTCTCTGGTCTGTCCTGACTTGCCGTGGGGCCTGAGGGCAGGGTCCAGGTTCCTCCCCTGGTGCTGGGGCTCCGTCTGGGGCGGAAGCACCCACGGGGCCTGCGCGTGTTTACGGTGAGGCGTGCGTGTGCACGGTCTCCCGAGCGTGCCAGGTCTGGTCGTGTTTCCGCAGGAGTCGTGGAAGCCGCCCGTGGCCCTGCGGGAGAGGCCCGCGTGCCCAGGGTGGGGTGTCGGGTGCAGGTCGAACGGACTCCCCGGCCCTGCTGGCGGGCTGGCCGGGGGGTTTTTGGGCCTGTCTGTGCGCTCACTACCCACCCCGGCCGGGGCTGCGTCTGGGGCTCCGCCGAGACTCGGTAACCCCTGGTCGGATCGCGCCGGCGTTCCTTCTCCGGGTCGTGCCGTCGGTTCCTCGGCCGATACGGCTCATTTCAGGATAAGCTTGTCCGTTTGCACAAAACGGCAGGGGAAGGTTCGATTTTCCAAAATCCCGCGTGGTGTGGAGACGGCCGTTCTCGAAGGTGTCCTCGCCCAGCAGCGGGTCTCTGTGCTCGGGTCTCGGGCTCTGTGCCTGGACCTTTCTGTCCTCGGTCACCTAAGTGCTTCTTGACACGGGGTACGAGAAGGGTTAACCCCGAGGTCGTGGTCCTTCGTGGGAAGCGCGCACGGTCGCGGCATAGGAGTCCACGGCGCGCACGTGTGTGCCACGCACCTGTCGGCCGCGGGGGCGCTGGCTTCGGCTCCTTGGGAGTCTGTGTGGACGGGCGCGTGCTGCTGAGGACGCGGTCCTGTTCGCCGCCACGCTTCCAGAACATCCGCTGTATGGGGCACTGGGTGACTCAGCGGGTTAAGCCTCTGCCTTTAGCTCAGGTCATGATCTCCGGGTCCTGGGATCGAGCCCCGCATCGGGTTCTTTGGTCAGCGGGGAGCCTGCTTCCCACCACCCCCCGCCTGCCTCTCTGCCTGCTTGTGATCTCTGTGAAATAAAATAAAATAAAGAAAATTACCGGTTTTCAGGGCAGAACATCCGCTCTAGTGCGGGGCGCAAGTGGGCGCGGGTCCTCCTGTGGTCCCCAGTCCTGCACGCACACGGGTCGTCACCGACCCCAAGGTCCGACATCGGCCCAGAACACACGCTGCCTCCTGTCCGATGCCCTTGGCTCCAGCACCTGTGGATACGAGGCTCCGGAGGACCAGCCTCCGCACCCCCGAGAGCCCGCTCAGTCTCGGTCCCGTCCACACACTTGACGTGTGGCCTCGTACCTCGTGGCTCCGCGTCTCGTGCGGGCGTCCAGGGAGCACTGTCCTCCAAGTGCAGGCGCGCCCCCCTCCTCCCGTCAGGAGGAAGGAACCCGCCAGGGACGGCCCCGGCCGGGACGGCCCCTCCGAGCTCACCCGCCGCTCCTTGCAGGTACGAAGCCGAGCCCAGCCCCGTGGACCAGAAGCTGGGCTCCCTGAGGTCTCCGCTGGCCCAGAGGCCCTTCTTCGAGGCGCCGTCCACCCTGGGCCCCGTCGACCTGTACGAGTACGCGTGTGAGGACGACCTGCCGCCCTCCTGACCGGGGCCCCGCAGTGGACGCAGAGCCGCCGTCGTGTGCAGAACAGAACCGTGTGATCCTTGAGCTTTATAGGAAATGCAGTGATTTGTATGGGATGAAGAGTTTGTTTCTCCAGCACGGAAGCCGGCCCGGAGGTCACTGCGCGCGTCCCAGCCGCCGGGCGGGAGCTGCCGTCCGTCCGGAAGCCCCTGGCTGGGCCCGGCGGGGAGAGACGCCGAGGAGGTCCCGAGTGCGGGTGTCTGGAGCCTCACCGGCTCGGCCGACCGTCTCCTCGGAGGGGAGCGGCGGCTGCGGAGGGGCAGCCCCGGGGGCGTGAGCCGGGCCCCGACCCGGGCACCGGGTGTCGGACGGTCGTTCTCACGCGTCGGTCAGGAACATTCCAGGGGCCCCGGACCTTCCGTCCGTGCACAGGCGCGTCTCCGGGCGCCGCCCCGCCCCAGCCCTGCACGCAGGGTATGGGACGCAGCTCGTCTCGTCCTACTTGGGTTTCGGGTCAATGTACAAAACGTGTAAAGTTAACCTTTATTTGGTGTGTGTAGCGGTTTAAAAACGTTTCACAAGCTCACGTCTGTATTTTCGAATAAAGGATTGAAGGATTTTCCGTGAGGGGCTTGGCTCGCCCGCCCACGACACAGACACGCACACAGAGATCACAAGGGGCAGATGCCAGGCAGGGACGCTACTGGGGACAGACGGCCGCGGCTCCACGGGAGACCACGCCGTGCGCACGGCTCTGGGGCGCGGCACGTCCGGCCGAGGGTCACGGGCCGTGGGGTCCGGAGCGTCTGGCAGGGTGACCCTCCTGCAGAGCCCTGCCCGCGGGCAACCCGTGTTCTCGAGGCCCCCATGAAGGGCTCTGCTTCCCCACAACAGCTGCCCCGGCCCCGGGGAGGGGACAGCCAGAGGCACGGGTGTCCCTCCTGGACGGCAACTTGCCAGGCCCAGGTCTGCGCGGGCCTGAGCTCCCCAGGCTCAGGTCTACACAGAACAAACCCCCAGGTCCAGGTCTACACAGGGTCCCCCAGGCCCGAGCTCCTGGGCCCGTTCTTGCCTGTGCGTGACCGGCAGGAGTCCTCCCCGCAGCCCGGCCTCGCTCTCCGTGTCCCCTCGAGGCGTCCTCCTCCACACCGTGGCCCCGAGAGCTCTGCTTCGGCACCGACACGGGACCGGAGGTACGGGGCCCCCTGCACACCGGGGGTCGGTGGCCAACGCGCGTCCCGCTCCAGCCAGTCTGTCCGCAGCGCCGGAGCAGAGCCGACCCGACGGCCGCGGGCTCTCGGCACCGGACGCCGGGAATCACCCAGCCGCGGGGTCCCGAGCCGGGGAAGGAAGGGCGGTCGGCCCGGCCAGACCCACGCCGTGCAGGAGCACGCCCGCCAAGGGGGCCGGCACCGTGGTCCGCAGCGGGGGAGGCAGCTTCCGGGACCTTCCAGCCAAGCACAGTGGTCGCCAGAGAAGCCGCAGGCGGGTAGGCACCTAGTGGGTTGGGGGGGGTGTGGGCACCCCGGGGGGGGCCCCCGTCCACGGTCATGTGACCCTCTCTCCTCACACGCGGCCGGAGTGCACGGGTGCGGGCGGCGGGGGTCACTTCCGTCCACCTGGAGCCCTGGGGGCCTGGGTCGGCCGCGCCTGGACGCCACGGGCTCCCCAAGCCCAGGAGCAGAGGTCGACGACCGAGGAGGAACTTGGAACTGCCGACGGAGTCCTCTTCAGTCCGACGCGCCCTGGGGACGGAGAGGACGACGCTGACGACCACAGACGCGTGGACAGAGAGGTGGACAGCGGTGCACGCTGTGGCCAGGCTGGTCACTCAGCGTGGGGTGGGAACACTGGGTGGGCTGGGCAGTGCACGGAGGGCACCAAAGCTTGGCCAGGACGCGGGTGGGCGGGGGACACGGCCTTCTGCTGCCTGGGACCCCAGGCTGGCGCGCTGACCCTGGCCGCAGGTGTCCGTGGCGGGGGGGGGGGGGGACGGGGTTGTCCACACGAGGCTGCCGTGCCGCTCTGAGGGCCACACTAGACCCGCAGATCCTAGACGCCCGACATGGGGGCCAACGGACAGGAGCCAGATGTCAAGGACCCCGGGGCACCCTAAAACCCAGTGTCCTCAGCCAAGCAGACCAGGGGATGGGCAGCACACCCAGCCTCGGGGCCCCAGCACACCGCAGGAGCCTGGTGCAGACGCAGCCGGGCACCTGGGACGGCTCGGGGCCCGGCCTCGTCGCGACCCAGCAGCCTCAGAGGGTCCACAGGCCACACACCGGCTAAGCTGCCGGACCACAGCCCGAATCCCCCTACCCCCGGGACGTGCGGACGGACCTGCCTCCAGCCCCACTGGGCACAGAGGCCAGTGTCACCCGGAGACCCATCACATGGATGTCCTGCCTCTACACCACCCCGAGAAGCGTGGGCCGTGGCAGGAGAGTCGGGCCCGGGCCAGCACCCCCACGTGGCCGCCACCCACAGGCCTAACCCCACCAACCTCGTGGACGGAGATGCCCTCCACGTCCACGTCTTCGTTGGACGAGTTCTCAGAGTCCTCCGAGGACAGGAAGTCGACATCGAAGACGTCCCTGCCGGAGACCAAGGGTGGCTGCTGGCCAGGGAGGCCGAGAGAGGGCCCCAGGCCACAGCAGGAGGCCGTGCGAGCCCAAGCCCTGGAGGGAACAGGTGCGCACGGCCCCAGAAAACAAGACGCGGAGAGACGTGGACGAGGAGCAGCCCTAAGTCACGGCAACCAGTACCACCTCCAACACGGCCGCATCCCACCCTGCGCCGTGGACAGTCGTGGGCAGTCGTGGGCTGTGCTGGGCACTTGGTGGGGGGAGACGAGGGGAGTCCCTGGCTCCGCCCTCGAGCACGACCGGACAGGACAGCGGCCTCTGCACGTGCGCCAGACACAACCCTCCGCCTGCCTCTGACCCGTGCGCACCCACGCCGTTGCCTCAAACCCATGCGGACCGCCCCCCCTTCAGACCAGCCCCGTCCCTGCCTCGGACCCGAGCGAGACCCGCGTCACCGCCTCCGACGCACGCAGGACCACGTCCCAGCCTCAGACCACGTGGGACCCCATCAGACCAGCATCCAGTCACGGCCACCCCAAGGCTCCGCTCTGGACAAACCCGTCAGGCTGACCCGGAAACCGGGCAGGCAGAGGCCTCCCGGGCTGCCCGCCGACGGCAGACCCCTGCCCCCCACCCAGCCTGGAGCTCGAGGGCCTCACCTCTTGGACTTCTGGCCCGTGGAGGAATTTCTCGGCTCTCTGTCGCCCGCGCTGCAGCTGGCCAGGGTGTCTGGAGTCCAGGTGGAGCACGTCCCCACGGGCAACTCTGCGGTGCCGGGAGCGGTCAGCCACGGGGCCCAAGGGCCACCCCTCCCGACCCCCGACACCCTCCCCACCTTGGGGCCGCTTGCTGTCTTTGCAGATGGCGTCAAACGGGTTGGCGGCGGGCTCGTCCTCCCCCTGGGCCACGTAGTCCGTCCTTATCAGGGACTTGCGATAGACGAGCATGGGGTTCATGTCCCCTTCCCCAAACACAGGCAGGCCCTCGGGGATGGAGTCCTGGAAGTGGGTGAGTCTGCGGGCCAGGGAGCACGCGGCAGGGGGAGTCAGAGGAGACCCAGCCCAGGTCCCCAGGAACCCATGGCCCCTGGCCCCCATGTTCGGGCTGAGACCCAAGGGTCCGTGCTAGAGGAGCGCCACCTGGTGGCCACAGGCAGTGCTGCAGCCCGGAGCCCAGCACCCCCCAGGACCCGAGACGGCGGCCCTGGCCAGTGCAAGGGCCCAGACAGCAGCCCTCACTCAGCAGAGAGCCTTCGGGCTTCCGCGTCCCCCGCCCCACCGGGCCACGGTCTCCGTTTCCATCCCCGCACCCCCAGAGCCCATCCCCGCACCCACCGCACAGGGGTCCCACGTCCCGGGGGACTGGGGCACTCACGCGGCTTGTCGCTCTGCAGGGGGGATCTTGCAGGAGAACTCGGCCAGAACCAGCAGGAAGCTGAGGTTGGGGAACCTCTGCCGGGCCTCCTCCTCTTCAGGCACGGGGGACTCGGAAAAGGCAAACGCCAGCCCACGCCTGGGGACAGGGTGTGCAGTGGGGAGCTGGGGCGACGGGCTGAGGCAGACAGGGAGCGGCTGGGGTGTCAAGTGGGGCTCACAAGGAAGCGGAAGGGCGGGGTCAGTTGAGGCTCAGGGCGCCAGGTGGGACTAACCTGAAGGATGGGGGCAAAACTGAGGAGCACAGCGTCAGGTGGGGTCAGACGGGGGACGGGGTCACAGCAGGGAGCACAGCGTCAGGTGGGGTCAGACGGGGGATGGGGTCAGACTGGGGAGCACAGCGTCAGGTGGGGTCAGACCGGGGACGGGGTCACAGCAGGGAGCACAGCGTCAAGAGGGGTCAGACCGGGGACGGGGTCAGACTGGGGAGCACAGCGTCAGGTTGGGGTCAGACCGGGGACGGGGTCACAACAGGGAGCACAGCGTCAGGTGGGGTCAGACCGGGGACGGGGTCAGACTGGGGAGCACAGCGTCAGGTTGGGGTCAGACCGGGGACGGGGTCACAACAGGGAGCACAGAGTCAGGTGGGGTCAGACCGGGGATGGGGTCAGACGGGGGAGGGGGTCAGACTGGGGAGCACAGCGTCAAGGGGGGTCAGACCAGGGACGGGATCACAGCAGGGAGCACAGCATCAAGGGGGGTCAGACTGGAGAGCACAGTGTCAGGTGGGGTCAGACCGGGGACGGGGTCACAGCAGGGAGCACAGCGTCAAGAGGGGTCAGACGGGGGATGGGGTCAGACTGGGGAGCACAGCGTCAGGTGGGGTCAGACGGGGGATGGGGTCAGACTGGGGAGCACAGCGTCAGATGGGGTCAGACCGGGGATGGGGTCACAGCAGGGAGCACAGCGTCAGGTGGGGTCAGACCAGAGATGGAGTCAGACTGGGGAGCACAGCGTCAGGTGGGGTGAGACCAAGGACAGGGTCAGACTGGGGAGCACAGCGTCAGGTGGGGTCAGGCCAGGGCTGGGGTGCGTAGGGCGTTGTCACAGCACCCCGTACCAGCAGGTACCTGTGGATCAGGTGGGCCGCGTCACGGGCACGGTCAAAGCCAAGGGTGAGCGCAAAGCGGCGTGCCAACAGCCGGATGGAGTAGAAGGGGCCGCAGATGAACTCGATGGGGTCGTAGCCCATGCCATACGTGTCCACGTGCTTCTGGAACAGCTGTAGGAGCACAGGGGACCTGGGGTCAGGGCCACCAGGGGCACGTCCCATGGACCGAGGTTCAGCCTCCCTCTACCTCCCACCACCCCCCAGAGGTAAAACAGCACAGAGAAGGGACAAGTTCCCGGAGCACAGGGCCGCCGGCCGATGACATCCACGGGGGACAGGGCAGGGGTCCTTGGACAGCCACCTTGAGGCCGGGATGCCGGGGAGCAGGGAGCAGGTGGCACAGACCAGGACGCGCCCAGGAGCCAGTAGCCTGCACACGTCCCACGCACACCTGTACTGCCCACGTCCCTCCTGGTCAGCCACGGCTCCTGCGTGTCACACGCAACAGAAAACCCACGAGGGGGACGGCGCTCCTGATTTACAGGGAAAGCACCCGCTGAACGGGACCCGAGGGGGCCTGATAGGGCAGGAAGGTGTCCCTGACGTGCCGTGCGCTCCGGGGAATCGGGGTCACCTCAGCGTCGTACACGCAGACCCGTTCTTGGGCCACGAGGAAGGAGGCCGTTTCCAAAGGAACAGAAAATGGCAGGAAACAGTCCAACCTCAAGGCGGCCCTCAGTGTGGGGGTCAAGAGTCTGCACGGCCTGCAGAATCGAGACCGAGAAGCCGTGTTCCAGGAAAACCGCGGGACAGAGAGGGTCTAGCAAGTGTCCGCGGAGAGGCCTGCCCACCGCACCCACAGGCAGAATGGGCACAAGGACCAGGAACCCACAGGGGCAGCGGAGATGCCAGATCCCGGCCCTTCCTGATACACCCCCAGAGGCTCAGCTCCCCAGAGAGAAACGAGTCCACGGCGCCCACGGCACCACGGACACCGGCAACGGTCCACCGTGGAGGGAGCCGTGACCAGCACCGGGGACCAAAAGCAGGCCTTGCGAAGAGCTCCAGCCCGTGGGCAGCCCCAGACTCAGGGCACAACGCCAGGATCGGGCAGAGAAGGGACAGAAGCCGTTGAGTCCCGAGTCGCCGCTGCCACGGAACCCCACACGGCCTCGGCAAGAACTCCCCACACGTGGACGGGGGCCCCCCAACACAGGCAGACACACTCGTGTGGCAGCAGAGCAGAATAGAGCAGAGCACGGAACAAGCCACGTGTCCAGTCGTGGTTCCACGGATCCGGTGAACCAGCTGCCACGGGGACGGAAGGACCAGAGTCCGACACGGGACACGCACTCCCAGGGCGTCGGGACAGACCGACGTGGAGAGACAGACGCCCACCCTCAGGATCAGTGGATGGTGCGGGGTGGACACCGCCCTGAGGGTCAGCGGGTGGGGGATGGGGACGCCCACCCTGAGCGTCGGGGACAACCCGAGTCACCGCCCGGAGACCCAGCTCACTGTGCAAGAAGACACCTGAAGGCCTCCACGGCCTTCAGTACGGGGTGCTGTGACAACGCCCTACGCACCCCAGCCCTGGCCTGACCCCACCTGACACTGTGCTCCCCAGTCTGACCCTGTCCTTGGTCTCACCCCACCTGAAGCTGGAGCCCGGCCGCTCCGTGCACAAGAGGACGGAGTGACACCCGCCCACCTAAGCAGCCTTGGGCACCTACCGCGAGCTGCCGTGTGTCCCCACAACACACCCCTGAGCACATCCAGCTCCCGTCCAGCAGGGAGCCCATCCCAACAGTGCCGCCCCCGGGAGGTGGGCAGAGCACAGAAGCCAGCTGTGCGGGACTGAACGTCCGTGGGCTCTGTCCCCAAAGTCCACAGGGGTAAGCCGGGCCTCCTGGGGGCTGCTGGGGCGCTGGGGGCCTTGGAAGGTGGTTGGGAGCCGAAAAGGCCAGCATGGCGGGGCCCCCACGGCGGGGTCTCGTCCTCATACACGTCCAGAGACAGGTTCTTGTGTTTCACCTCTGGTTACGTGAGGACCCGACAGGGGGGCCATCTGTGACCCTCCAAAGGTCTCCCTAGAACCTGAGTCCACTAGGACCCAGCCCTGGGGCCGTCGCCTCCAGCCCCAGGAGGCGTCAGGGCCTGACCCGTCCGCCACCACAAGTGGGAGTGCAGGGTCCCGAAGAGCCGGCAGTGAGGCCCAGCAGGGTCCCGAGGAGCCGGCAGTGAGGCCCAGCAGGACCGTGCCTGGCGCGTCCCGAAGCGGGCATGCCCCCCAGGGCTGGGCGACGCACTGCGGCCCCGCGCTGCAGGGTCCAGTCCCAGGACGCCGTGGGCCCTGCCGGGACAGGCCACTCACCTGCTGCAGGCACAGGAGCAGGGACAGCGCGTTGCGAAGCCTGTCGTTCTGCCTCGTCCGGGTCATGGTCTCCTTGATGATGTCCCCAAAGTGATGGTAGTGCTGAGGGCGGGAGGGAAGGGCCGTCACCACGGAGCCAACGGACGCACCAGCCCCTTCCTATGCCGCCTTCCCAAGTTGCAGACTATGCACAGCCCCGCGGCTCGGTCCCCGTGTCTGTGTCCCGGGAAGTTCACACACGTGGATCCTCCGAGCGCTCCGCACCAGCCAGGGCCGGGGGCCGGGGCCGGCGGGGAGGGCACATCCCACCGACCCGGGGAAGCTGGGGCCATCAGGCTTCCCAGACCAGGGCCCGGCTGTGCCCCCCGCGCTGGCGGGTCCTGTCCCTCAGGAGCACTCCTTCCACAGGGAGGGCAGGGCGCCCTGGGGAGCCACGGGCCGGGAGCCAGGGAGCCGAGCCTCTCAGAGCCACGCCGACCTGCCCGGGCCAGCGTGGAAGCAGCCCAAACCCAAACGTGTGACGACAGTCAGCCGCCGACACGGCCCCCGGGACACGGGGAGGCTCGGCACGTTGAGAGGTTAAGTCTCGGGAGAGGAGGCAAGGGAAGACCCAGGCCAGACTGTCCTGACGGCCCACGGCACAGAGCTCAGGACCACGTGAGCTTAGAACAGGGAAAGGAGAACCACCGCCACGTAAATAAAACTCAGAATGAAAAAGTCATCCAAGGAACGTTTTTCCCACAAATAACAGAGCCGATGTCTCCATCTCATTACAAGACGCCAAAAGAAGATCTTGAAACGACAATTTCTAGGAACGAGACAGTGACTGCATCCACCCACCACCCACCTGTTCTCTCATCCGTCCATGCATCCACCTGTGCCACGTGACCTCCTCCTACCCATCCGTCTGCCCGTCCACTCATGCACGCATTTATCCATCCATCCGTCCGTCCGTCCATCCGTCCGTCCATGCAGCCATCCCTTCAGCCATCCATTCGCTCGTGGAAGCTTCTGGGCCTCCTTCAAGGCCAGGCCCTGATGATCACCACTCGGGGCCCATCAAGGAGCAAGTCGCGGCCGTCCCGCGGCTCCCGTCCCTTCTCCTTAGCCGCGGAAGAACGGGAGGAGAGCAGCGAGGGGTCACCGGACAAGACCGCAGAGTTTTACCAGACGAGAAGTGACGTCCCCAAGGAAGACCCTCCCCGGCAGTCGGGTCTGGGGAGAGGCGTGAGGGACAGAAAAGGCCCAGGAGACGCTCAGCGGAGAGCCGCCCGCGCACGCACGCACACGGGCGGGCTCAGCCACGGGAGCGGTCGGAGGAAACGGAGGACGGGCGCCCGACCGTGCGTCCGTAAGTCCGCGCACTTGCCCTCGCGCCTGTGTTTGGGAATCTTTCTACCCCGATTCCGCGTCTTACACAGGAGAGCAGTGGGCGGGGGAGGGCGAGCGGGGCAGAGACCTTCAGGTAGAACTGGTAGATGGCGGCGGCGGAGCTCAGGTCCAGCACGTTGCACACGATGAGCTTACAGAACACGGCCAGCATGTTTCTCCGCTGGAACAGCGCGTGCAGCTCGTCCGCGTCCTCCTCCCTGTACACTCTGCTGGGCCCTGCCGAGACAGCCGGCCTCTGCCGTGTCTTCCCGTGCCCGCCTGGCCCCGGCGGAGCCGTGGGGCGGGCGGGGACAAGGTCCCGGGGGCTTAGGGGTGCCCGCGGCGTCTCCGGGGACCGGTGCCGGGTCGGCAGTGGCTCAGAACCACCCCTGGACGTGCAGACCCCCAGAGCGCAGACCCAGGGCCCCAGAGGAGGCACGTAGTGTCACGGGGTCCCCACGTGTCCAGGTCTTGACCGCCTGGCCAGGGCTCCCCCCCCTTCCGTGGCAGCGTGAACCAAGAACACACGTGCCTGGGAAACGCGACGGCAGGCCCCAGCGCGCCCGAGCCCCCGACAAGGCTCGTCCACCTCCCACCCCGAGTCTGCACAGGCCTCCTGCGCCCGGGCTGCTCCAACTATCCCCAGCCCCCGAGGTCCCCCGAGGTCCCCCCGACCGTTCTACCGCAGCCCCCCGCCCCCCCGGCCTAAGGTCGTGCCGTACCCTTACCGCCCTGACCACCGCCTGCCCCAGGCCGCCCCAGCTGTCCCCACTCCAGGTCCCTCCTCCGTCCCGGCCCCAAGGTCCCCGGAGGCTGACCTGCATCTCCGGCCTCCTCCAGGAACACGTGCTCCTTGACAAAGGTGAGGAGCTTGCACTGCAGGACGTGGTCGGGCACGAAGAACAGCAGCCCCAGGCCCGAGTCCTCCTCAGGGCCCTGGTGGCTGAGGATGAGGAGCAGGTCACACAGCAGGATGAAGGCCTGAGGGGGGGCGAGGGGCTGCGGAGTGAGGAGGCACCAGCAGGGACAGGCACCCCCCCTCCCCAGGGACGGACCCTGACTAGTGCCCGCAGCCGCCCAGGCCAACTCTGGGCCGGATGAGAGCCGCGGGCCGGGGAGGGCCCCAAAGACATGCGCCGCGGAACCGCAGGCGGCGAGCGAGCGCAATACCCGAGACGACGACACGCGGGCGAGACCACCACCAACAGGCCTCACAGCAGGCACGACACACGCTGAGCGCAAACGTCCCCGACACCCGCGAGGCACCGCGAGCCGCGGCCAGGCCAGAGCCTCCCTGGCGGGAAACCGCGGACACGGCTTGTGACCGCCGCGGGGAGGGTGTCCGGGCAGAGCTCGGCCCCGGGAAAGGAGCCGCACAGCAACCCCCCAGACGGCCGCGCGTCCGACGAGGCCGAGGAGTCAGGGCAGGTAGCGGGAGAGGAAACTCGGGAACTGGGAAAATCCACGCGCGGGAAGAACGCAGGAGCCCCGGCGCGGAAGGCAGGGAGCGGGCGCCTGCGTCCAGCGTCCAGAAGCGCTGAGAACCGGTTCCCCGCAGGCCGGACACGGCCCTGAAGGTTCCGTGCACGGCAACCTGGGACCCGCGGTCGGGAGTTGACCCCGCGTGCACCAGCGCGGCACGCGGACCGGATCGGGGGCGCGCCCAGCGGGCGGCTGCGCGGGTGCGAACGGGCCGTGCGGGGGCTCCGGGCTCCCGCGAACCGGGCGCCCACAACTTCACAGACGTAGCTGCCCACGCGACGCGACGATGGCCCCCTCGGGTTCCCCTCATCGCTCGAGAACAATCGTCCTCGCCCGAGAGACACACACGGAGCAGGAATGGCCTCGCCGAGAAGCCTGACGGCCCCGACGCGCCCCGGCCCACGGCCCGGGCGAGGCTCACGTCCCCCTCTGCTCCGCGGCCCCGGGCGCACCCGGCGAGCTGCGGGGGACGCACGCACCTTCTCGCTCAGCACCTTGCTCTGGTGGTTCAGGTACACGCGGCACACCAGGCAGAACCTCAGCAGCCTCTTCCTCAAGTCCAGGAGCGCCTCCTGCCAGCGGACAGCCCGGGAGCCGGTGCCCCCGTCAGCGCAGCCCAGCGCCGGCGCCACGGACCGGCCGGCCTCAGGAGAGCCGGCTCAGTACGTCCCCCACGCCCCCTTCCCCTCCTACGCCTTTCCCCCCAGGTCCCCTTTGCCCGTCTCCCTGCTCTCCCTCACCTTTGCCCCACGGCCCTCCCCATCCCCCTACGTCCCCCGCCCGATCTCCACCATCCCCCACACCACGTTCTCCCCACACGGGTCCGAACTTCCTCCCAAGGATTTCCCGGAAACTGGGACAATGACCCAAAGTGTGGCTGCCTCCCAGGGAAGGGACTGGCCAGCAGCCCAGGAAGGACAAGGGTCTCCCCCAGCGCGCCCGGGAGCAGGTCCTCAGATCACCTGAGCCGCGCTCCCCCCCGCGGGCGGGCGGGCAGGCCGGTGCTGGCCCGGCCCCAAGTCCGCTCTCACGTCGCAGTCCGGGAGCCCAGGCGGACCCCGGGATGACCGACGCGGCCGCTGGTGGGCCGGACGCCTGTCCCGGCGGCCGTGCTGGCTCGACCCCGCTCCATGCTTCCCCCCTCACGACCACTGCGGACCACACGCCTGACCTCCGCACCGCTCACCCACCTGCGGCGGCAGCCGGTCCGTGGCGGCGACGATCTGCCACAGGAGCGCGTAGTAGGTGCACTGCAGGGCACAGTGGACAACCTGTAGGGCGCAGGGCCTGTCATGGAGTCGGAGTGTGGATGGGACACCCACCCTGGGGACACTCCTTAGCAGAGAACCCTGAGACCCCACTCGGGGCCTTTTCCCTGACCGGGACCCTTCTTTCCCTTCACAATCCTCTCCCCCTCCATCAGGACACTCCCCAACTCCCTTTCCCCCAGAATCGGCCCCCCACTCAGGACCCTACGCCCCCCCCCAAGACCCCTCTCGCTCCAAGATCCTTCTCCACCAAGAACCTGCCCCACGCCCCCTGGAACCCTTCTCTCCCCTCAGGACCATTCCTCTCCTCAGGATCCTTCTCCCCACGAAGGACCCTCCACGCCAGCCCCCATGCTTCCCTTCCCTCACAACCCTTCCCTCTCTGCAGGACCCTCCCCTCCCCAGGCTTCCCTCCCCTCATGACAGGTCTCTTCCCTCAGGACCCTCCGCCCATGCTGCCCTCCCTTCAGGACCCTCCGCCTCCATTCTTCCCTCCACTCAGGACCCTTCCCTCTCCTCAGGACCATTGTCGCCCCCCCCCATGCTTCCCTTTTCTCAGGACCTTCTCTCCCCTCAGGCCTGTCGCCCACCATGCTTCCTTCCCCTCAAAACCCTTCCTTTACTCAGGACCCACCCATGCCTCCCACCCCTCATGACTCTTCTGTCTCTTCAGGACCCCCCCATACTTCCCTCCCCTCAGCACAGATCTCCCCTCCCTGAACCACCCCATGCTTCTCTCCTCTGAGGACACTCCCCTATGCTTCCCTCCCCTCAGAACACTTCTCTTCCCATAGGACACTTCCCGCCCCTCAGAACACTTCGCTCAGGACCCTCCCCCCCATGCTTCCCTCCCCTTAGATACTTTTATCTCATCAGAACTTATCCCCCATGATTCCCTCCCCTCAGGACTCTTCTTTCCTCTCAGAACCCGTCCCCCCCACGCTTCCCTCTCCTCAGGACCCTCCTCCACCCATTCTTCCCTCCTCTCAGGACCCTGCTCTCTCCTCAGAACCCATCTCCCCATCCTTCCATCCCCTCAGGACCCTACTCCTCCCAGAACCTGCCCCTCCAATGCTTCCCTCCCCTGCAGGACCTGCCCCCCACCAAGCTTCCCTCCCCTTAGGGCCCTTCCCTTTCCTCAGAAACATCCCCTCCCCCATGCTTCCTTTCCCTCAGGACCTTCTCTCCCCTCAGGTCTCTCACACACCATGCTTCCCTCCACTCAGAACCCTTCCTTTTCTTCCGGAACCCCCCATGCTTCCCTCCCCTTAGATAATTTTATCTCATCAGAACTGATCCCCCCAATTCTTCCCTCCCTCAGAACCCTTCTTTCCTCTCAGAACCCATCCCCCCATGCTTCCCTCTCCTCAGGACCCTCCTCCCCCCATTCTTCCCTCCTCTCAGGACCCTGCTCTCTCCTCAGAACCCATATCCCCATCCTCCGTCCCCTCAGGACCCTTCTCTCCTCTCGGAACCTGCTCCCCCCTAAGCTTCCCTCCCCTACAGGCCCTCCCCCCCACTAATCTTCCCTCCACGCAGGACACTTCTCTCTCCTCAGGACCCTCCCCGTCATGCTTCCCTCCCCTTAGGACCCTTCTCTCTCCTCATTACCACCCCCTCCCCCATGCTTCCTTTCCCTCAGGACCTTCTCTCCTCTCGGGTCTGTCCCACACCACGCTTCGCTCCCCTCAAAACCCTTCCTTTTCCTCAGGACCCCTCCCATGCTTCCCTCCCCTTAGATACTTTTCTCCCATCAGAACTCATCTCCCTTATGCTTCCCTCTCCTCAGGCACCCCGATTCTTCCCTCCTCTCAGGACACTTCTCTCTCCTCAGAACCCATCTCCCCATCCTTCTGTCCCCTCAGGACCCTTCTCTCCTCCCAAAACCTGTCCCCCCATGCTTCCCTCCCCTGCAGGACCTGCCCCCCACTAATCTTCCCTCCGCTCAGGACCCTTCATTCTCCTCAGAACCATCTCCCCATCCTTCCGTCACCTCATCACCCTTCTCTCCTCTTGGAACCTGCCCCCCCCTTGCTTCCCTCCCCTCAGGACCTGCCCCCCACCATGCTTCCCTCCACTCAGGACCCTTCTCTCTCCTCAGGACCCTCCCGCCATGCCTCCCTCCCCTTAGGACTCTTCCCTTTCCTCAGAACCATCCCCTCCCCCATGTTTCCTTTCCAACAACACCTTCTCTCCCCTCAGGTCTGTCCCACACCATGCTTCCCGCCACTCCGAAATCCCCTTAGATGCTTTTATCTCATCAGAACTGATCCCCCCATGCTTCCCTCCCTCGGAACCCTTCTTTCCTCTCAGAACCCGTCCCCCCATGCTTCCCTCTCCTCAGGACCCTCCTCCCCCCATTCTTCCCTCCTCTCAGGACCCTTCTCTCTCCTCAGAACCCATTCTCCCCATCCTTCTGTCCCCTCAGGACCCTTCTCTCCTCGCGGAACCTGTCCCCTCCATGCTTCCCTCCCCTGCAGGACCTTCCTCCCCAATTCTTCCCTCCACTCAGGACTCTTTTCTCTCCTCAGAACCCATCTCCCCATCCTTCCCTCCCCTTAGGACCCTTCTCTCTCCTCAGGATCATCCCCTTCCCCATGCTTCCTTTCCCTCACGACGTTCTCTCCCCTCAGTTCTGTCCCACACCATGCTTCGCTCCCCTCAGAACCCTTCCTTTTCCTCAGGACCCCCCCCCCATGCTTCCCTCCCCTTAGATACTTTTATCTCATCAGAACTGATCCCCCCCATGCTTCCCTCCCTCAGAACCCTTCTTTCCTCCCAGAAACCATCCCCCCATGCTTCCCTCTCCGCTGGACCGTCCTCCCCCCATTCTTCCCTCCTCTCAGGACCCTGCTCTCTCCTCAGAACCCATATCCCCATCCTCCATCCCCTCAGGACCCTTCTCTCCTCTCGGAACGTGCTCCCCCCTAAGCTTCCCTCCCCTGCAGGCCCTCCCCCCCACTAATCTTCCCTCCACGCAGGACACTTCTCTCTCCTCAGGACCCTCCCCGTCATGCTTCCCTCCCCTTAGGACCCTTCTCTCTCCTCATTACCACCCCCTCCCCCATGCTTCCTTTCCCTCAGGACCTTCTCTCCTCTCCGGTCTGTCCCACACCACGCTTCGCTCCCCTCAAAACCCTTCCTTTTCCTCAGGAACCCCCCCATGCTTCCCTCCCCTTAGATACTTTTCTCCCATCAGAACTCATCTCCCTTATGCTTCGCTCTCCTCAGGAACCCCGATTCTTCCCTCCTCTCAGGACCCTTCTCTCTCCTCAGAACCCATCTCCCCATCCTTCTGTCCCCTCAGGACCCTTCTCTCCTCCCAAAACCTGTCCCCCCATGCTTCCCTCCCCTGCAGGACCTGCCCCCCACTAATCTTCCCTCCGCTCAGGACCCTTCATTCTCCTCAGAACCATCTCCCCATCCTTCCGTCACCTCATCACCCTTCTCTCCTCTTGGAACCTGCCCCCCCCCTTGCTTCCCTCCCCTCAGGACCTGCCCCCCACCATGCTTCCCTCCACTCAGGACCCTTCTCTCTCCTCAGGACCCTCCCGCCATGCCTCCCTCCCCTTAGGACTCTTCCCTTTCCTCAGAACCATCCCCTCCCCCATGTTTCCTTTCCCACAACACCTTCTCTCCCCTCAGGTCTGTCCCACACCATGCTTCCCTCCACTCCGAACTCCCCTTAGATGCTTTTATCTCATCAGAACTGATCCCCCCATGCTTCCCTCCCTCGGAACCCTTCTTTCCTCTCAGAACCCGTCCCCCCATGCTTCCCTCTCCTCAGGACCCTCCTCCCCCCATTCTTCCCTCCTCTCAGGACCCTTCTCTCTCCTCAGAACCCATTCTCCCCATCCTTCTGTCCCCTCAGGACCCTTCTCTCCTCCCAGAACCTGTCCCCTCCATGCTTCCCTCCCCTGCAGGACCTTCCTCCCCAATTCTTCCCTCCACTCAGGACCCTTTTCTCTCCTCAGAACCCATCTCACCATCCTTCCCTCCCCTTAGGACCCTTCACTCTCCTCAGGATCATCCCCTTCCCCATGCTTCCTTTCCCTCAGGACTTTCTGTCCCCTCAGTTCTGTCCCACACCATGCTTCCAGCCACTCAGAACCCTTCCTTTTCCTCTGGACCCCCCCCATGCTTCCCTCCCCTTAGATACTTTTATCTCATCAGATCTGATCCCCCCATGCTTCCCTCTCCTCAGGATTCTCCTCCCCCCATTCTTCCCTCCTCTCAGGACCCTTCTCTCTCCTCAGAACCCATCTCCCCATCCTTCTGTCCCCTCAGGACCCTTCTCTCCTCCCAAAACCTGTCCCCCCATGCTTCCCTCCCCTGCAGGACCTGCCCCCCACTAATCTTCCCTCCGCTCAGGACCCTTCATTCTCCTCAGAACCATCTCCCCATCCTTCCGTCACCTCATCACCCTTCTCTCCTCTTGGATCCTGCCCCCCCCTTGCTTCCCTCCCCTCAGGACCTGCCCCCCACCATGCTTCCCTCCACTCAGGACCCTTCTCTCTCCTCAGGACCCTCCCGCCATGCCTCCCTCCCCTTAGGACTCTTCCCTTTCCTCAGAACCATCCCCTCCCCCATGTTTCCTTTCCAACAACACCTTCTCTCCCCTCAGGTCTGTCCCACACCATGCTTCCCTCCACTCCGAACTCCCCTTAGATGCTTTTATCTCATCAGAACTGATCCCCCCATGCTTCCCTCCCTCGGAACCCTTCTTTCCTCTCAGAACCCGTCCCCCCATGCTTCCCTCTCCTCAGGACCCTCCTCCCCCCATTCTTCCCTCCTCTCAGGACCCTGCTCTCTCCTCAGAACCCATATCCCCATCCTCCGTCCCCTAGGACCTTTCTCTCCTCTCGGAACCTGCTCCCCCCTAAGCTTCCATCCCCTGCAGTCCCTCCCTACCACTAATCTTCCCTCCACGGAGGACAATTCTCTCTCCTCTGGACCCTCCCCGTCATGCTTCCCTCCCCTTAGGACCCTTCTCTCTCCTCATTACCACCCCCTCCCCCATGCTTCCTTTCCCTCAGGACCTTCTCTCCTCTCGGGTCTGTCTCACACCACGCTTCGCTCCCCTCAAAACCCTTCCTTTTCCTCAGGACCCCCCCCCATGCTTCCCGCCCCTTAGATACTTTTCTCCCATCAGAACTCATCCCCCTTATGCTTTGCTCTCCACAGGAACCCCGATTCTTCCCTCCTCTCAGGACCCTTCTCTCTCCTCAGAACGCATCTCCCCATCCTTCTGTCCCCTTAGGACCCTTCTCTCCTCCCAGAACCTGTCCCCCCCATGCTTCCCTCCCCTGCAGGACCTGGCCCCCACTAATCTTCCCTCCACTCAGGACACTTCATTCTCCTCAGAACCTATCTTTCCATCCTTCCGTACCCTCAGGGCCCTTCTCTCCTCCCGGAACCTGGGGCCCCCTTGTTTCCCTCCCCTCAGGACCTGCCCCCCACCAAGCTTCCCTCCACTCAGGACCCTTCTCTCTCCTCAGGACCCTCTCGACATGCCTCCCTCCCCTAAGGACACTTCCAATTCCTTTGAACCATCCCCTCCCCCATGCTTCCTTTCCCTCAGGACCTTCTCTCCCCACAGGTCTGTCCCACAGCATGCTTCCCCCCACTCAGAACCCTTCCTTTTCCTCAGGACCCCCCCCCATGCTTCCCTCCCCTTAGATACTTTTATCTCATCAAAACTGATCCCCCCCATGCTTCCCTCCCTCAGAACCCTTCTTTCCTCCCAGAACCCGTCCCCCCATGCTTCCCTCTCCTCAGGACCCTCCTCCCCCCATTCTTCCCTCCTCTCAGGACCCTGCTCTCTCCTCAGAACCCTTTCTCCCCATCCTCCGTCCCCTCAGGACCCTTCTCTCCTCTCGGAACCTGCTCCCCCCTAAGCTTCGCTCCCCTGCAGGCCCTCCCCCCCACTAATCTTCCCTCCACGCTGGACACTTCTCTCTCCTCAGGACTCTCCCCGTCATGCTTCCCTCCCCTTAGGACCCTTCTCTCTCCTCATTACCACCCCCTCCCCCATGCTTCCTTTCCCTCAGGACCTTCTCTCCTCTCGGGTCTGTCCCACACCACGCTTCGCTCCCCTCAAAACCCTTCCTTTTCCTAAGAACCCCCCCATATTTCCCTCCCCTTAGATACTTTTCTCCCATCAGAACTCATCTCCCTTATGCTTCGCTCTCCTCAGGAACCCCGATTTTTCCCTCCTCTCAGGACCCTTTTCTCTCCTCAGAACCCATCTCCCCATCCTTCTGTCCCCTCAGGACGCTTCTCTCCTCCCGGAGCCTGTCCCCCCCATCCTTGCCTCCCCTGCAGGACCTGCCCCCCACTAATCTTCCCTCCACTCAGGACCCTTCATTCTCCTCAGAACCATCTCCACATCCTTCCGTCCCCTCAGCACCCTTCCCTCCTCCTGGAACCTGCCCCCCCTTGCTTCCCTCCCCTCAGGACCTGCCCCCCACCAAGCTTCCCTCCACTCAGGACCCTTCTCTCTCCTCAGGACCCTCCCGCCATGCCTCCCTCCCCTTAGGACTCTTCCCTTTCCTCAGAACCATTCCCTCCCCCATGCTTCCTTTCCCTCAGGACCTTCTCTCCTCTCAGGTCTGTCCCCCACCATGCTTCCCCCCACTCATCAAAACTGATCCCCCCTATGCTTCACTCCCTCAGAACCCTTCTTTCCTCTCAGAACCCGTCCCCCCATGCTTCCCTCTCCTCAGGACTCTCCTCCCCCCTTTCTTCCCTCCTCTCAAGACACTTCTCTCTCCTCAGAACCCATTCTCCCCATCCTACTGTCCCCTCAGGACCCTTCTCTCTTCCAGGAACCTGTCCCCTCCATGCTTCCCTCCCCTGCAGGACCTTCCTCCCCCAATTCTTCCCTCCACTCAGGACCCTTTTTTCTCCTCAGAACCCATCTCACCATCCTTCCCTCCCCTTAGGACCCTTCTCTCTCCTCAGGATCATCCCTTTCCCCTTGCTTCCTTTCCCTCAGGACCTTCTCTCCCCTCAGGTCTGTCCCACACCATGCTTCCCTCACCTCAGAACCCTTCCTTTCCTCAGGACCCCCCCCATGCTTCCCTCCCCTTAGATACTTTTATCTCATCAGAACTTATCCCCCCCATGCTTCCCTCTCCTCAGGACTCCCGATTCTATCCTCCTCTCAGGACCCTTCTCTCTCCTCAGAACCCATCTCCCCATCCTTCTGTCCCCTCAGGACCCTTCTCTCCTCCCAGAACCTTCCACCCCTCAGGCTTCCCATCCCTGCAGGACCTGCCCCCCACTAATCTTCCCTCCACTCAGGACCCTACTCTCTCCTCAGGACCCTCCCCACATGCCTCCCTCCCCTTAGGACCCTTCCCTCTCCTCAGAAGCATCCCTTCTCCCATGCTTCCTTTCCCTCAGGAACTTCTCTCCCCTCAGGTCTTTGGCACACCATGTTTCGCTTCCCTCAGAACCCTTCCTTTTCCTCAGGACCCCCCCATGCTTCCCTCCCCTTAGATACTTTTATCTCATCAAAACTGATCCCCCCCATGCTTCCCTCTCTCAGAACCCTTCTTTCCTCTCAGAACCCGTCCCCCCATGCTTCCCTCTCCTCAGGACCCTCCTCCCCCCATTCTTCCCTCCTCTCAGGACCCTTCTCTCTCCGCAGAACCCCTTCTCCCCATCCTTCTGTCCCCTCAGGACCCTTCTCTCCTCCCGGAACCTGTCCCCTCCATGCTTCCCTCCCTTGCAGGACCTTCCTCCCCAATTCTTCCCTCCACTCAGGACCCTTTTCTCTCCTCAGAACCCATCTCCCCATCCTTCCCTCCCCTTAGGACCCTTCTCTCTCCTCAGGATCATCCCCTTCCCCATGCTTCCTTTCCCTCAGGACGTTCTCTCCCCTCAGTTCTGTCCCACACCATGCTTCCCTCCCCTCAGATCCCTTCCTTTTCCTCAGGACCCCCCCCATGCTTCCCTCCCCTTAGATACTTTTATCTCATCAGAACTGATCCCCCCCATGCTTCCCTCCCTCAGAACCCTTCTTTCCTCTCAGAACCCGTCCCCCCATGCTTCCCTCTCCTCAGGACCCTCCTCCCCCCATTCTTCCCTCCTCTCCGGACCCTTCTCTCTCCTCAGAACCCATCTCCCCATCCTTCTGTCCCCTCAGGACCCTTCTCTCCTCCCAGAACCTTCCACCCCTCATGCTTCCCATCCCTGCAGGACCTGCCCCCCACTAATCTTCCCTCCACTCAGGACCCTACTCTCTCCTCAGGACCCTACCCACATGCCTCCCTCCCCTTAGGACCCTTCCCTCTCCTCAGAACCATCCCTTCTCCCATGCTTCCTTTCCCTCAGGACCTTCTCTCCCCTCAGATCTTTGCCACACCATGTTTCCCTTCCCTCGAACCCTTCCTTTTCCTCAGGATCCCCCCCATGCTTCCCTCCCCTTAGATACTTTTATCTCATCAAAACTGATCCCCCCCATGCTTTCCTCCCTCAGAACCCTTCTTTCCTCTCAGAACCCGTCCCCCCATGCTTCCCTCTCCTCAGGACCCTCCTCCCCCCATTCTTCCCTCCTCTCAGGACCCATCTCTCTCCTCAGAACCCATTCTTCCCATCCTTCTGTCCCCTCAGGACCCTTCTCTCCTCTCGGAACCTGTCCCCTCCATGCTTCTCTCCCCTGCAGGACCTTCACCCGCAATTCTTCCCTCCACCCAGGACCCTTTTCTCTCCTCAGAACACATCTCCCCATCCTTCCCTCCCCTTAGGACCCTTCTCTCTCCTCAGGTTCATCCCCTTCCCCATGCTTCCTTTCCCTCAGGACGTTCTCTCCCCTCAGGTCTGTCCCACACCATGCTTCCCTCCCCTCAGAACCCTTCCTTTTCCTCAGGACCCCCCCCCATGCTTCCCTCCCCTTAGATACTTTTATCTCATCAGAACTGATCCCCCCCATGCTTCCCTCCCTCAGAACCCTTTTTTCCTCCCAGAAACCATCCCCCCATGCTTCCCTCTCCTCAGGACCCTCCTCCCCCCATTCTTCCCTCCTCTCAGGACCCTGCTCTCTCCTCAGAACCCATATCCCCATCCTCCGTCCCCTCAGGACCCTTCTCTCCTCTCGGAACCTGCTCCCCCCTAAGCTTCCCTCCCCTGCAGGCCCTCCCCCCCACTAATCTTCCCTCCACGCAGGACACTTCTCTCTCCTCAGGACCCTCCCCGTCATGCTTCCCTCCCCTTAGGACCCTTCTCTCTCCTCATTACCACCCCCTCCCCCATGCTTCCTTTCCCTCAGGACCTTCTCTCCTCTCGGGTCTGTCCCACACCACGCTTCGCTCCCCTCAAAACCCTTCCTTTTCCTCAGGACCCCCCCCGATGCTTCCCTCCCCTTAGATACTTTTCTCCCATCAGAACTCATCTCCCTTATGCTTCGCTCTCCTCAGGAACCCCGATTCTTCCTTCCTCTCAGGACCCTTTTCTCTCCTCAGAACCCATCTCCCCATCCTTCCTTCCCCTCAGGACCCTTCTCTCCTCCCAGAACCTGTCCCCACCCATGCTTCCCTCCACTCACGACCCTTCTCTCTCCCTACCCTCCCCCCCATGCATTCCTTCCCACAAGACCCTCTCTCCCCAGAACCCACCCCGTCGCCCGACAAGGACGCACCCGACACCCTCCGCCCTCACCTCAGTGGGCAGGCTGCCCCGGTGCCGGCGGAAAGTCAGCAGGCTGTCCATCTTCTCATACAGATTCCAGCTGCTCAGGTCGTGTGCACTGGCCAGAAACGCACACGAGGATTTACAGCTCACCCCCCCAGGAGCTCCGCCGTCCCCCAGGTGAGCCGCGAACACTGGTCAGTAGGTCTCAGAGCTGAGGGATCACCTCCCGGAGACTGAGGGGCCACCAACCCCAGATGGCCCCGCTGGCTCCCTCCAGTATGATGTCCAGCACCCGCCTAGTGGGGCCCTCCCCACCCCTGGGGACGCAGCTCAGGGCCCCAGATGGGCAGGACGGGCTCCCAGGTGGCCCAGAGCCACCGGGCGCACCCACAGGACACCCGCACTAAGGTCTGAGTTCTCCGCACCTCACCTGGGACACGGGGACATTTGTCAGAGTCCGGCCGCAGGCACGTGGCTTGGGGGTCATTCCCAAGGGAACGAACCCAAGGGGTTGTTCCCCTGAGGGAACAGGCGCGTTGCCCCCCTCACCTGTAGAAGGCCGCCAGTCTCCGCAGCGTGGAGCAGATCCGCCCCATCTCACTGTGTCCAAGGAACAGGCCCTGCTTCTACACAGTGGGAGAGAGCAGGGGGGTGGTGGTGGGACACGCAGGTTCCCAATCGCGGCAGGCCCAGGTTCAAGAGCAACCTGCGGTCCTGCCTGCGGAACAAGCAGAGCGTCACAAGCAAAGTGCTTCAGTCAGGGCTGGACGCCAGGCCCACAGGCCACACGGCCCTCGGCCCGGTCTACTGGAACGTGGCCCCGGGACGCGCTGCGTCCGTTGCTGTGGGAGCACCCGCCAAGCACAGGAGGACCTGCCAGGCCAGACGTGTTTGCGACGCGGCTCGCCACGAAACCATCTGCCCGCCAAGCGCAGACAGGGCAGCGCGGCCGGCAGGCTGGTCTTCCGGGGCCTTCCGGGGCTCCCGCGGACAGCCGTGGCACCCTGTCACCCGCCCGCGCGCGTTCCCCTCCCGTCCCAGGGCCAGCGAGACCGGCCGGGGCTCCCACAGAGAACCCCAGCCCGCGTGCACCCCCGTGACCGACCCCCGGCCGGCACCTCGTGTTGGATGAACACGTCCAGCAGCGGGGTGAGCGCGTCCACCAGCATGTCCACCAGCCGGCTGCGGGCGGGGGCGGCCTGGCCGTGCGCGGAGCGGCCCTCGTCGCAGTACGTGCCGTAGGCGCGGGCGCAGGCCTCCAGCACCGCCACGTCCGAGTGCCGCTGCACCAGGCAGTCCAGCTCCAGCAGCGCCGCGTCCAGGTACTGCGGGGGGCGGGGGACAAAGCCCGCGCGGGGGGTGAGAAGAGGTCAGAGGGGTGTGACCTTGAGAGGGAACGGTCCGGAGACGGGCAGGAGGTCAGGTGGGTCGGGGGGGTGAGAGAAAGGTCACGGGCATGAGGAAGAAAGGTCGGAGGGCATAGCGGGAACCGCCAGGAGTCACAGGGTTGAGAGAAGATAAAGGGTCCGGGAAAAGGTGATCAGGGGTTAGGTGGGGGGCAGGGATCGTACGGTTCAGGGGAAAGGTCAGCGGTGGCGTGAAAAGCCCCGGGATTTGGGAGAAGATCAGGGTGAACGGAGCAAGTGCCGTGCAGGGAGGGGCACGGCGCCACGAGGAAAAGGTCAGCGGACCTGCAAGCACGGGGGTCTGGACCCCGTCGCAGGAGCGGGTGACGGCCCAGACCCGCAGGGCGGTCGGCAGGACAGCAGCCCGACGCCTGAAACTCCGGGGAGATGGCACGTGGCCCCCACGCCGGGACCCCGACGAGGGGTGGGGCAGGGACCCTGAGGAGGAGGGGTGCGGCCCCCGCACGCGGAGTTCCGGGAGCAGGAGCGGAGTCCTGCGACGTACCGAGCCCAGGCCGTCCGTGTCGTACACGTCCAGGTTGCAATACTGTGGGATCTGCAGGAGGGGGGTCACCTTCTCTTTGTCCGCTGCAAACTGCCCAGAGAGCAGGCGTGAAGCGGAGCCGCCCCGGCCTCCCCTCGCCTCTGCAGCCTCCTGGCCTGCCCTGGAGCTCCCCCAGCCTCCCCGGGCGCTCAGCCTCGGCCCTTCCCACTCGGCACCTTGGAGAGCAGCCGGGGCAGCACCTTGGCCAAGTGTCGGCTCATGTTGGCGTGCTCACGCCAGCGGCGGGTCCCGTCCACCTCCCGGGTGGCCTGCAGGCAGAGCATGCGTGGCCTGAGCCCACGACGGACCCACGGGGGTTCCACGGCGGCCCTGGGACCTGCTCCCACGTGGCCAGGTCATACCCAGGCGGAGCTCCCCCCAAATCAAGGATAAAGCTCTGGACGACGACTCGGGTTTTTGTTTCCAAGGAAGTGCTGCCCACGCAGGGACGCCGTCAAGAACTCAGCCGCCTCCCCCAAGGTCACACCTCAGGGTGGGACCCTTATCTACTGGTACGTTGCCATAAAACGGATATTAACACACAGAGCTGGACGTGTGCACAGACGAGAACATGACAGCCAAGGGAGGACAAAGGCAGAAGTGGGAGGGACTCAACCAGAGCCCAGGGTCACCTGGAGCCTCAGCACCTGGAAAAGGCGGGGAGAACCCTCCCCGGCAGCCTCAGGCGGGAACACAGCTCTTTTCGCCTGGATCTCAGAGGTCCTGCCCTGCCTGGAACTCGGCATCCCTGCCCTGCCTGGATCTCAGAGGTCCTGCCCCGCTGGGATCTCAGAGGTCCTGCCCTGCCCGGAACTCGGCATCCCTGCCCTGCCTGGATCTCAGAGATCCTGTTCCGCCTGCATCTCAGACTCTGGTCTCCAGAGTGGGGGCACCATGTATAACTCCTGTGGTGTTTAAGTGCCCTGGGGTGTGATCTTTTGTCCCAGCAGCAGCAGAGGCTCACACGGAGGCAGATCCAAGGCTGGCCGACAAACAGCTACATCCAGAGAGAACACGGCATAAGGCAGGCTACGGCATGCCCTCCCCGGGGAGGCAGACGGCAGACACAGGACCCAGTGGGCACAGGGCTCGGCAGCCAGCAGGAGGGGTGCACCGCAGCTGCGAGGCGTGGCCAGCGACACCTACCTGGGTGGCCAGGAGTCCCGCCCGCACGGCCAGGGGCCAAGTGAGCAGTCAGGGTGACAAGCACAAGGCGGAAGCAGCAGCAAGCGGCTCTCGGGGCCACGCGGGCGGGGGGCACTGCGAGGCGGAGGCGGGAGCGGACGGCCACAGAGCCCACAGCAGAGCGCTCAGCACAGGGGACGGAGAGCACCAAGGCAGGGGGCAGGGGGTGGCACTGACTTTCTTGCCCAGGCGCCGGCCGGCAGGTGGGCGCCCCTCTGCAGCTTGTCTCACGGCGGCCACGAGGATCTCAATGAGCACTCTTTCCTGCTGGCTGGTCAGGGCTGCGGGGAGACAGCGCTCGCTCAGCACCCTCTGACCTCCCCCGACGCGGAACACTCTGGGGAGACGTGTCGCTCGGACACGCCTCGGTGAGCCCAGCAGGGGCTCGGGGCACGTGGGGAGCGCGGCCAGGCTCCCAGGCACCGCAGAGCCCCGGCAGAGCTCACAGAGTCCGGGACACGCAGAAGACAGCCACCAGGGCCTGCCCACAAGGCAAACCACGGTTGGCCCGTTCCCCTCCATGTGGGGACATGTGCGGCTCAGGGCATCCTCCCTGGGGCTCTCCCGCCACTGTCCCAATATCCCGGGACCCGGGTCTAAAGCCATCCCGTCGAGGGGACAGTCTGTGCATCGGCCGTTCTGCGGTACCTGTAACTCCTCATCACAGCCACCCAGAATCTCAGAATGGGAAGCAACTTAGGGAAAAAAGGGTGGCCCTAAATTCCATGCCCCGTGTCCTTGTAAGAGAAAGAACAGGAGACCCACACAGAGGAGCATCCCCATGAGGACGGAGGCACAGGTGGCAGGGATGCGGCCTCCACCACGGATGCCTGGAGCCCAGAAGCTGGAGGAGGCAGGAAGGACGCTCTCCTGGCGCCTCAGGAGGGAGCACGGCCCTGCCCCGCCTGGATCCCAGTGGCCGTGTCTGCCCAGAGCTGGCAGAGGATGGATTCTGGTTTCAGCCACCAGATTTGAGGGAGTTTGTCACAACTACTCTGCACCTTCCCATGGGGGTCCTCCTGTCCTGCGTCCCACATCCTAGACGTGGTGCCCCTCTGAGCCCAGGTACAGCCGAGCCTCGTACTTAGAGGCAAGGAAAACAGAGACCACGGCTGGGCCCCAGACGTTTGGGTCCGAGTGGAGGAGGCACCCTCACAATAAAGAAAGACGCCCCTTCAGGAACCCCAGGAGCCTGGTGGAGGCTGCTGGTCCCACCCAGGAACGTGATGGGCCTCGACGCCTGAGGTGTGGCGCTGGGCCTCCTGCGGTGACCGGAGGACACTGCAGCAGACGGCCCAGGAACCAGTGGCCGCGGGGATCGTGTCTGTAGCGTGGGGCCGGGGCCGGGGGCATCTCGGCGGGGCGGGGCCGGGGCCGGGGGCATCTCGGCGGGGCGGGGCCGGGGCCGGGGGCATCTCGGCGGAGCGGGGCCGTGGGTGGGCCGTGGAGGACAGTGTGGGAGTCGGGGGCAGCCTCCTCGCGGGTGCCGTCGGGGGGCAGGGTCTCAGAGGCATGGGGGAAGGGGGTCCCAGCTGCTGCGGGCTCGTTCACCAGGCACTCTGCCCACGCCGCACCCTGAGTCTGGGGCCAGGGTTGGAGCTTCCGTGGCTCTTCCAGGACAGCGGCCCACGGCCCTCGTCCTCCAGACCCCCGACCAGGGACCTGTGAACCACGTGCTCTAGACCCCAGGCCCTGTCACCCCTGGAAAGCATGGCACATGCCCCTCCCCCCAGCCAAGCACTCAAGGAGCAAACACAGCGCAGGAGGCGTTCCAGGCCCGCTGCAGCACGTGCGGCTAGCGGGCGTCCCAGACAGCACGGGAGGGCACCCGCGGGGTGGCGGGGCCGACGGGACAGGGACCGTGCGACACGAGGTGGGGAGAGGAGGAACTGGGTCAAGGATGGGGTCGCCAGGGGACATGGAGACACGGGGACAGGAGGACACGGAGGACGGGGACAGCGGGACAAGGACAGTGGCCGATGGAGATGGTGGGACCTGGGGGCGGGGCACAGGGACCGTGGGACACCGAGACAGTGGGACACGGAGCAGAGGGACGGTGGTACGTGGGAGACTGGGACGGCGGCACGTGGGGATACGGACCGTGGGACACACGACAGCGGGACGTGGGGGCAGTATGTGAGCATGGGGACAGCGGAACGCCGGACACCAGCACACAGGGACAGTGGTACGAGGGGATGGGGACAGTGGGACACGCGGACGAGTCCGGGACGAGTGGGGTGGGGGACGGCCGGACGTGGGGGGACAGTGAGACCCGGTGCGGGGAGACGGGGGCACACGGGTGGGGGACGGCGGGCCTGGCGAGCACGGCGGGGAGGCCGGCGGGATCACGGCCCTGGTCCACGAGTCCGAGCAGGCTTGTGGCCACGCTCACCTTGGCACCCGCCGCGGGGCTCCAGCAGCAGGGCCGTCATGCACTCCCAGTTCCGGACCAGGGCGGGCGCTGCCTCCCACAGGCCGTCCACCAGGTACGGGACGTGTCTGTGGAACTGACAGGGACGTGCCCGACACGTGAGGTCGTAGAATGTGGAAGCAGGACACGCCGTGACACGGGGCAGGGAGGTCACGTGATGAACACAGGGGCCAGGAGAACACAGTGACGATGGCCAGTCAGGGTCGGGAGGGTGTGGAGAGGGTGATGCCACGGGGCAGGGGGCACACAGAACGAGAACCCGGACGGAGGACACTGGAGGACACGGCACAGAGGACACGGAACGAGGACCCAGGACGGAGGACACGGACACGGAACGAGGACCCGGACGGAGGACGCTGGATGCCATGGGCAGGGGAGGACACGCGTTGATGATGGGGGCGGGGAGGATGCCCCTTGACGACCACAGGGGACAGGGAGGCACCTGCGGACACGGGCCAGGGAGGACACGGGGATGACGCAGGGCAGGGAGGTCACACAATGACAACACGCGGCAAGGAGGTCAAAGAATGACACAGGCAGGAACGGCTCCCTTCCAACCTCCCACGTGTGGTCCTGTGAAGACACATGCGGACTCTGACTCAGGGACGTGACTGCCACGTGCCCAGAGCCAGGGTCGTCCACACGGGAGCCAAGCCCCTTGCCTGCCCAACACAGGATGCGGGTGTGCGACACAGGACGCGGCACAGAACGCAGGATGCAGGCACAGGACACAAGTCTGGGCCCCGCATGTGGCTCGGACATCCTGCCCCCCGACCCCGCGCGGCCAGGCCCTCACCTCGCCCTGCAGGTAGAAGTCGATGAGCGCCTTCATGTTCTGGAGATTTCTATCGAACTCGTCCGGGGGCTCTTGAGCAAAGAAACCTTCGTGGGGCGGAGGGGCCAGGAGCCTACGGAGATCAGAGACCGTGACCCCGGTGCTGGCGTGGAGGGGGGACCCCGTGCGCCTGGCTGGGCCCCAGGTCCCGTGGGGCCGGGCCGACTGCATTCCGGTGCACTCCTCTGCACACAGCGTCCACAACAACCCGGGGAGCAGGAAGAGCAGGGAGCCATAGGGACAGGACGCGGACCACGGAGGAAAGTTCTCGAGCTGACTTCTGTCTGTCCGAGCGGACTGTCAGCTCGGGCCAGCACTGGGGAGGGAACCGCAACCAGACGCCCCCCCCCCGTCACGGCACCTCAAACCCCAGAGGACCAGAGGCGGGGGACCTTCACCCGAACGCAGACCCACCCGTGAGGGCAAGGCGGCCAGACGGCCCACGACGCCCCTCAGGGGTATGGAGCATGCTTCGGGGGGCTTCACAGGACCTCAGAGGGGCGCAGGGGGCCTCAGGGGGCTTCAGACCCTCAGGGCACGTCAGGGGCAGGGGCCACCACCACCTCCTCAAACCCATCTGCGCGTGCACGTGCGTGCAACACGGATCAAGCTGGTCTGCTCCCACACGTCCACACTCCGGGTCAGCACGTCCTTCCGTGTCTCGCTCGTGTGCACCCCGTTGTGTCCCTCGGGGCCCCTGCCGTCCTGTATAAGTCCCGGTCACAGGCCCTGCCGTTCTCGGAGGTCCTGGGGCCTCCTCCTACCAACCCCATCTGCGGATCTGCCGCTGGCGGGACGCGGGACGCGGGACGGGGACCCCCACCTCCAGCATCACGGTGACGTCACGGCCCTGCAGACACCGTCCGGGGCCCCAGGGTGGCCAGGCACCGGCCTTACCTCTTACAGATGAGTTCGCCCGCGGCGGTGGCCATGGGCCTGTAGGCCGCGTACACAAACTGGAACAGGAAGACGTACTCCATGGCGGAGAACACGCCCACGTAGTGCCTGCGGGAGACGCTCCTGAGCCCAGGGCCTGCACAGGGCTTTGCCACACACGCTGGGCACACGGAGCTGGATTTACCACACGACCTGCGCCCCCGGGGCTCTGCCACACACGCCTGTCCCTGAGGGCAAACTGAGGTTCTTTGTTGGGCCAACGGCACCGACCTCAGTTTCCGCGAGAGGAGGCCCCTCTGGAATCCCAAGGAGTCTGAGCTCACCTGGGGCAGCCCACGTCCCCGGAGCTGAGCTGAGCTCATGAGACTGCCACGTGAGCAGGATCCCCGGGGAGACCCGCCTCCTACAGGGCTTATAGGGTTAGGGTTGGTTCCTTCCTCTCCAGCCGCCCATGAGCCCCAAACTAGGGGAAATTCTGAATCCTCTCCTGCGTGTGCACCTGGGCCACCTGTCAGCCCAACCCGCCGCCCTCCGAGCAGCTGTGCACGCAGAGGTCCACACGGAGGAGCAGCAGACGTCCACGGGCACCCATGGGGGGAGCAGCCAGGGGCTGTCGGTGGGGGACACCACCAGCATGACCCTGTGTCCAAACGCATCCACTCAACCCAGGCCTGACCTCAGCACAGCAGACTGACGGCCAACGCGGCTCCGTGGGCATTCCCAGACCCAGCAGAAACGGGCCAGGCCGCCTACGTGCCTCGCTGTCTGGGCTTGGAGTGGAGGCGAAGGCCCCCAGCGACACGGGAGCCCCAGACGAGGGACTGGGACAGCTGCCCTCACCCTTGCACCCTGTACCCAAGGAGCACATTCGCTGGGTCCACATCAGCCCCATCCAAACCTCTAGCCCCAAATCCACGCGGTTCTGCCTCACGGGCTCCTCCCACGACTGAGCCCAGTCATCAGCCGCCCACCCACGGACTCAGGCCAAGGTGTGGCCCCAAGACCAGGCACTTGGCTCCACAAGACCCCCAAGGCACTGGCAGAAGTGTCGTCAGAAGGCCTGGGAGCAGGATGGCCAAGGGCGACAGAAGGTGGGTATCCCGGCTGGGGGTAAGGCCCAGCAAACACGCATTTCCTCCCGTTTGTGGGCTGCGCGCCGTTGACAGGTGAGACACGGCCCACCTCACTGGGCAGGACCAGCCGCTTCGCCCCGGGGCAGAACTCTGCAGGGAACTCCTCACAGGCTTCCTGGAATCAGGCGTACGGCGCGCCCTGCCCCCACCACGGACAATCAGGTCGACACGATGCTCCCACCGATGCCGCTACCTCAGAACACCAGGTGGCTGCCGACAGCCGGCCCGCGCAACCCTTAGCGCTGGGAGGGAACCCACCACGCAGACAGCTTAAGCCCAAGCGCCCGCCCTACACGCCCCGGGGCCACCTGCCACGGTCCAGGTACAGGCCCATCCGCTCGGCCGCCCACGAGCCACACCACGGGCTCCCATCCCCAGCGCACACACACGTCCAGGGACGTCCCAGCTCTGGGATCCTGAACCAACGCCCCGAGGAGCCTCCCTCCAGATGCACGTGTCCCCGCGTCTCCTGTCGGGTCCGTCTCCCTGGAGGACCCCGAAGGACACAGCAGCCGTGGCAAGAGCAAGGACAGGACAAGCCGCCTCCCTGGGCCTCCCAGACTGCACGGGACGGGAGACAGAGGCCACCGCCCTGGGGTCCACGCTGCTCTCTGTACGGGTCCATCTCACGCTACGCCAACTGCCTCCTGCCTGCCGCTCCTGGATGCGGGCGTCCGGCCAGGTGCCGGCAGAGCCGGGCCCTCGTGGGACCCCAGCGCAGCATGAGGAAGCCCGGGGCCCGGTCTTCGGGACGGTGTCCCTCTGGGCTGCGGTGGCAGGCAGCACTGCGTGAGGGTCCGACGCCCACCGGGTCCCACTCTGTCTCAGCATGGAGCAGACCGATGGCACCGTGGGCAGGCCCCAGCCTTCGGGGCTCAAGATGTCCCCACAGCACTCGTCCGGGCATCGACGCACGGGGGCCGAGCAGGAGGTCGTGTCCCCGTGCCCCGTTCTGGACACACCTGACGTCAGCATCTGACACGTGACTCCCTGAGCAAGGGGGTGCGTCGTGCAGTTGGGGGACGTCCAAGAAAACAAGAGTCCATCGTCCCAGGCTAAGTGCTGCCAGGACCCACACGTTTCCAGAACATTCTGCCGGTCCGGCCACTGGTCGCCACCTCCTAACACCAGCCCCTCGGCACCCCCAGAGCCCCGGCCCAGGCCCAGGCGCCGACGGGAGAAGCCGGGACTCGCAGACAGAACCCCAACTGCTGAGGGCCCGGCCAGGCCCGGTCTGACCTTTCAGGTGACCCTGCAAGCCCTCCCCACGGACGGCCAACAAAGACGCTGGAGGCAGTGGTCTCTCACCCAGCCGAGCTCAACACGCCCGGACACAAGAGCAAAGGCACGACAAGGGCTCCTGAGTCCCACGGCGCTCCGCCGGCTTCACCCCACGGCCCCACCCTCCACGTCCAGCAAGTCTGGTAGCTCCAGGCCCTGCACAGCCAGCGGGGGTCGGGGGTGGGGGGGCGGCACGGGCGTGATGACGTCCAGCCAGCGGGGCGCGGGGACCTCCGGCCTGTGGGTGCGCGGGGACCTCCGGCCGGCAGGGGCACAGAAGGGGCCCAGAAGGGGCGCGGGGACCTCCAGCCGGCGCAGGCAGGCGACTCACTCGGATATGAGCCTCAGCAGCTGCATGCACTCGGACGTGATTTCCGGCTGCCTGTCCTGCGTCATCGACAGGATCCGTTTCTGTGGAGAGACCCCAGACGAACAGGCTTCGTGGCAGCGCCGTCCGTGGGACCCAGGGCACCACGACCCCCACGCACAGGACGGACTGCCCCTTCAGAGGCACCTGACAGCCTGAGACAGCCGCCAGCCCACGGCCCGGCACCGATCGCCCCAGAGGCCAGGGCCGCCGGGCCCACACAGACGGCGCCAGCGACACCCTCTCCCGACCCCCGGCACGGCCGGCCCCGCGGCCCTCCGGACTTGGGGCTGGCTCATGGGTCGGGGGGCAGATGTCCTCTCCCTGCGGCAGCACGGAGCCGTCGGGGCTGGGTCGTGACCTCGTGCGGGCGTGCAGCTGCGCCTTCGGTGCCGAGACTCCAGCCCCCGCCTCCAACCGGTACCGACACCCAAGTGTCCCCGGACGTTCCCCGTGTCCCCAGCTGTCCCCGCCGGTACAGACGGACCGGGACAGGGAATGCACACACAGAAGCTGAAGCCAGAAGCCCAGGGCGTCCAGGGTGAAGGGACGCGCCGCCCGGTCGCCTCCACCAGCTCCGCTGGCCAAGCAGAGTCGCCCAAAGATGGACGTCCACATCCCAGCCAGCCTGGGGTGGCAGCTCCATGGAACGTGTCCCCATCCAGGCCACGAGACGCCACGTCAGTCCTTTCCTACGAGGCGCAGCGGACGACGGGGCATGACCTCCAGCCCACACACGGCGGTGGGTCCCAACGGCTGACGCACGGGGCTGGCACCACGCTGTCCTCCTCCGTGGGGACCCGCCACCACCCCCAGGAGGCCCTCCGTCCCCCGTGGGCTCTGGGGCATCTGATGCTGGGCTTTTGGCCTCCAGTCAGGGCTCTGCACCTGTTGATTTTACGTTTCCCACAGACACGGGGAAACACCACGTGGAAGGGAGGACCACGGGGCAGGGCACGCGGTTGTCCCCAGAGCCGGCAGACGTGACACGGCCGGACGGGAGACCCCATCTCCAAACATGGCCACACATCGCCCCACAGGGCTCACGGAACCAGAAGCAGGAGCTTCTGCCACCCGGACACAACCGTGCCCTTCGGGGCTCAGGACGTGCTGTCCCAGGTCTGCCCCTCGCACGGCGCGGTTTCCAAGCTGCGCGGCCGTGGGCAACGGTGGGCGGCGTGGGACGGGCAGCACGGGGCGGCCGCCCGCAGCAGCCCTCACTCCCTCGTGGGCGGGGCCTCTGTGCACCCAGAGGCAAGGCGCGTCCTGAGGCCCCACACAGCGGAGAGGACTGGGCGCCCATCTTCCCTGCCTCCCGCTCTTCCTCAGGCGTCAGATCCCTCTTCCGGGGGCCTCCGCGTCCCGGACGTGCTCCGAGGGCAGGGAGACGTCTATACACACGTGGGCACGCGCGGCCCTGTTTGGCCTGGCCTTGCTGGCTTCCGGTCAGACTCCGCTGGGGACCCTGACACGCTCAAAGAACTCTTGGTTCCCCCCACACCCCCAGGGATGAGGTGCCCCACTGGGCGGCCCCCGCCACGCGGGCTGGCCCTCCACGTTCCCTGGCCACCTCCGAGGCCCCACCCTCTCCCGTCCAGCCACGGGTCCCGCCCGGGGTGGGGTCCTCGACCGGCCGACAGTTGGCCATCCCGCACAACGGGCGGTGGATCTCAGAGCAGCGTCCCGGGTGACGGCGGGGTCCCCAAACTCAGGAACAAAGCGGGCCGCACCCGCACGTCATCCCAGGAACCTGACCACCGACCCGCAGTCCGGGGGCAGGTCTGAACCTCTGCGAGGGGACCCGGGACCCAGCAAGGACGTGCTCCCCCGCCAGAAGGGTGGGCGCCGAGCCTTCCCGCTCCTGCACCAAGAGGTTAGAGGGCAGCTCCCCGACCGGCCGGCTCAGAACCCTGCTGCCGGGGCCACGTCACCGGTGGGCCGTGAAGCGTGAGCGCTCGGCCCCGGGCTCGGACCCCAGAGAACCTGCAGCTCCCGAGCGCCGGGCTGAGACGCGGCTCGCTCTCCGGGCCAGCAAACGGCTGCCGGACGTCCACACGTCCACACGTCCACCGAGAGGCTCGGGGGTGGGGAGCCCGGGCGGCGGCCGGCGGAGGAAGCCGCCGCGGACAGGCGACACTCACGCACCTTGAACTTGTAGAAGAAGAGGCCGAGCTTCATGGCCGACTCCCTCTTCTCGTAGAGTGCCTTCAGGGCCAGGATGCACTTCATCCGCACGCTGGCGTCCTGCGGCAGAGCACGGGCGCCCGTCACGGCGCAGGGCAGCCGCCCCACACGCGCTCGGACGGGAAGACCCCTTCCACGACGTTGCAGACCGGCCCCCGGCCCACAGCGTTCCAGGCGGGACACGGGGGTCTGCGGCCCCACCCGTGCGGAAACACGGCTGCTGGGGTCTGCACGGGGCGGCCCCCAGGCCCACGTTGAAACCCTCACCCCCGGACCTCAGCACGGGGCCGTACGTCGAGGTGGGGCCCTCAAAGAAGGGATTCGGCTGGAAAGCGAGTTCGCGAGACGGGGCCCGAACCCACAGGACTGGGTCCTCACGAGGAGAGGGGAGCAGGACGCAGACACGCACGGAGGGACAACCCCGTTAGGACGCAGGGAGAGGACAGGTCCATAAGCCAGGGAGAGAGGGCATGGGGGGAAGCTGCCTTGGTCCCGCCTGGGTCTCCGACGCCCAACCTCAGCCCTGCCTGGGTCTCCGACTTCAGTCTCAGCCCTGCCTGGGTCTCAGACTCCCAACTTCAGCCCTGCCTGGGTCTCCGACTTCAGCCTCTGCCCTGCCTGCATCTCACACTCCCCGCCTCAGCCCTGCCCGGATACCGACTCCCAGCCCCCAGGCCTGAGAGGAAGGAACAGGTGCTATTTCTGCCGCGCGGTCTGGGCTGTCTGTACGGCCCCACGAGCTAAGTCCGTACCCACAGCTGAAAGTGCTTTGAGCATCTGTACTGGATTTTCCCCCCAAGGCTCCGTGCCCAACATGGGCTCCAACTCCGGACCCCCAGATCAACAGTCCCAGCTTCCCCTGACCGATCCAGCCCGGGACCCGCCAAGACTTGGGTTTGAAGCTGAGAAACGTGCTGCTTATAGCCACGCCGCTAGCGACGTCGTATCTTCTGAAACGTCGTCCGGTGCGGACGCCGATCCTCTCCGTCGCGTGAGTGAGAACGCACGCACGCTCAGAACGTACCCGGGGGTTGGGGCTAGGGGCGGAGCGGCGGGGCCCGCGCACCTTGTCGTAGAGCATCCAGCCGATGTACTTCAAGTAGTTGTTGTCCAGGAACAGATCCGGGTACAGCCGGACCCAGCAGCCCAGCTCCCCCATGCAGATCACACGGATGTCCGAGCTGATGTCACTGAGAAGCGAAGCGGCCGCGTCACCAACGGCCACGTACCACGTCCAGCACGGTGGGGTCACGCGTCTGCGGGATGCCGAGTGAGGCCGAGGCATGGCCTAGGTGACGCGACCCGCGGGTCCACGCAGGGCACCGAGGCGAACCCTTACCGGTAGCGGGGCACAAACGTCCTTTTGAAGAGCGCACAGATGATGTTGTCGATGGCCACGGGCTTGTTCTGGAACTGCAGGAGCAGAAGCGCAGACGTGTGGGCCGGGAGCGGGCGTCTGCGGCCTCCGGGCAGCTGCGGCGGGTACGCGGGAAGCCGGCATGCGGGAAGCCGGCACGCGAAGAGCCCGCACGCGGCCTCCGGGCGGATCGCGCCTTGTCAGGCACTGGATCCTGCACACGATGGTCCTGCACACGGATGGTCCTGCCACCACAGCACCGCGGGCCGCCCCACCTGCCCACGTCGGAGCCCGGTGTGCCGCTGCACGGGCCTCCAGGGCAGGGATGAAGCGGTGAGGCTGGCGGGAGAGAGGGTGTGGGCGCGGGACTTCGGGGAAGGGCTGCGGCAGAGGCAAAGGCACGTGGGCTAAGGGGGGGGGGTGGGTTGAAAGGACGGGGAGGTTAGGAGGCCAGCCCCGGGGGTAAAGGGGTGCAGGCTGCGGGCAAACACGCGAAGGGGCAGGAGTCAAGGGTGGGGGAGCAGGGGTGAAGTGGGACGGAGCCATGGAATGAGGGCTGGGCGTGAAGGGGCTGCGGGCAGCACACGGGGATGAAGGGTGCAGGGTGAGGACCTTGAAGGGGGGAGGGGTGGGGGGACGGGACTGGGGTCCGGGTGACAGGGTGACGAGTGATGGGGGAGGGGTGAAGGGGCTACAGGGTGAGGGTCGCGACGGGGGACGGGCTGACAGGGTGAGGGGTGCGGCGAGATGCAGGGGTGAAGGGAGACGGGGTGAAGGGGGGGTGAAGGGGTACCAGGGTGAGAGGCTGGGGTGGGGCGAGGGGCCGGTGAAGGGGGACAGGGGAGGGACAGGGGTTGGGGGCAGGAGTGAAGACGCCACGGGCTGAGGCCTGGAGGCAACAGATGAGTGCTGGGGGTGCAGGGGGACGGGGGGACGGGCTGAGCGTGAAGAGGGGAACGGATGAGGGGCAGGGGCAGAACCACAGGAGTGACAAGACAACGGGTGAGTGGGAACAGGGGGACGGGGTGAGAGGTGGGTGTGACGGGGCACAGGGTGGGGGCAGAGGGACGGGGAAGGGGTGTTGGGATGGGGGTGGGGGAACATGTGCAGGTCAGCGGCAGGAGGTGAAGGGGTGACGGGGACGGTGGGGGCAGGGGTGATGGGGGAGAGGGTGGGGGCAGGAGTGAACGGGTGAGGGAGGGTGGGGGCCGGGGTGAAGGGGTGCAGGCGACGCATCGCTGGGGCACAGGGCAGGGTCGGCGGGCTGCACCTGTGCAGGGGCACCCAGCGGGGCAGGAACTCGCCACACGCACCACGGTCCTTGCGGACGGGTTCCGGAGCCCCATGCACGTACATGTCCCCAGAAAGGGACCCCCGTGCGCCGTGGTGCAGGCAGGGGACCAGAGGACGCGGAGGAGGGACACAGCAGAGGGACACGGGCACACAGTAGGGGCAGGGGGGGAGAATACAGAAGGCGGGGAGAGGTCAGAGGGCGGAGAGGGACACAGAGGATACGGAGGAGGGACACAGAAGACACGGAAGACGAGCACAGAGGACGCGGAGGAGGGACACAGGGCGAGGTGGGGGTCAGAGGGCGTGGGCGGGGGACACTGAGGACACAGGAAACGCAGTCTGTGTGCGCTGAAACCTCAGGGACAGCAAACAGAAACGTAGCAGAGCCAGAGGCGTGGAGTCCATCTGAGAGTGTCCAGGGGTCCCAGGGGACGCCCCCACAGGAAGGCCAGGGGGACCTGGAGCCGGGATGCGCAAGCACCCACACCGTGGTTCTGCGCCCCGGCCTGCTGGCGAGTTGTGCGCAGACCCTGACCCCGGAGAAGACTCCCCAGTCCTGGGGGACCAGGCGCTGCTCCTGGCCACAGCCGCCCCCCGGACCGACTAGAAACCCACAAGCTGTGCGGCAGCCTGGGCTGGGGAGGGCCCCCAACCCAGAGCAAGGGTGCGGGGCTGGGGAGCAACGGGGGCGGAGCCGGGGAACAGGGGGCGGAGCCGGGGAACAACAGGGGCGGAGCCAGGGAACAACGGGGGCGGGCGAAGCCTAGATGCTTCCTACCTCTGTACACCCCCACTGTCCCCACCTGGGCACCCCCCCACCGCTCCCGCACCTGGTGCCTGTGCGGGTCCAGCAGCTCCATGTAGTACTCGGGTCCCCCTCCTCCATCTCTCCCTCCCTCCTCCCGGCACACAGCCCCCTCCACACCCCTGCATCCCCCCACGCTCCCGCACCTGGTGCCTGCGCTGGTCCAGCAGCTCCATGTAGTACTTGTGCCTCCCCTTGAGCTTGGTGATGCTCTCGATCTCGTACAGCCGCTGGGCCGTGCGCCTGCCCGTGCAGATGCCCTGGTTCACGCTGGCCAGCGCCGTCAGCAGCTTCATGGCTGCCAGCAGAGCGGGGCTGTGACCCTGGGGCTGGGACCCCCAGCCGTGAGCCCGTGCTGGGCTCCACCTCCCAGAGGAGGGACCCTTCTGCAGCACTCAGAGGGGATCTGGGGGTAGCTGGGAGGTCCGGGGGCTGGGGGGGGGGCTGCTGCATCCTGCCCCTTGCTGGGTCACGAGTTTGTGTACGGTTACCCCCACACGGTGACCGTGCATGCGGACCCCAGCACACATCTCAGCGTGCCCAGGACGTGGACACACCCCACGACCTTTCCAGTGGCAAGGTCAGGTCTGTGCCCTGCGCGGGCAGAACTCCACCAGGTGGGAAATGGCCTCAGAGGGACACAGGGCCAGGACTACAGCAGGAACCGGGCTTCAGCTGAACAACCCCAGCTCGGCAGGCTGCAAATGCCCAAGGAACCTCGCCGCGACCACGACCGAGACACGTGGCGTCTCAGGACCAGCAGTCCAAGGTCGGAGTTCACGTGCGGGACACCCCCCGCCCCGCTCCGGGGCACGTGGCACCATGCACCCCGTGTCCACTGCAGACCCAGACATGGGAACGAGACCATCGGAGCCACTGTGAGGCTTAGACACCCTGACACACACACGGAAAGAGCCCTAAATCTTCAGGGACCTGTCTGGCACGGGACCAGAGTCCCCGGGGGACACATCCCTCCACAGCCTCCTGTCACAAACTCCGGATTTCTTCGGGGTTCCCAACAGGTCCGTGCAAAGACCCTGACACGCCCTTACAAACGTTTCTGTGCGAGGATCACTCCGCAGACGGCTGCGTCCACGGCCGCTGCACCTCCCCTAAGGAGGCAAAACGCACAGGACTTCTAACCTCGGGCCTCCGAGCAAGTCCCCCAGTCAGCACGGACCGCTCAGCGGCCATTCAGGGAGAAGCTGGCACTGACCGCTTCGCACGTGTTTGGGGGAAAGACACGGCAGGCACTGACACCCAACCAATAACCCGATTTATAGAATTATTCACTTAGAAAACCTAACACTCCTGGTCCAGGAGAAACGGGACATGCCCAGGAGGGCCAGCCCTGGGGTTCTCATGGGGACAGACGGACAAAACATGACCGTGTGGGCTGGCCTGGGGTCTCTCGTAGGGACAGAGGTACAGGACACGCCTGAGGGGCCGGCCCTGGGACTGAAGAGCCCAGCCTCTCTCCAGTGTCAGCCTTGCCCTAGCCTCTGCTGTGGAACATGTACAGGGACAGCTCTGTGCCACTCGCCACCCAGTCCCTCTGTGAAGCACACGTCCCTCCATGGCTTCTCCATCCCCTCCAGCTCCTGGTGATCACCCAGCCAGCAGCCTCTGCCCCCTGCAAGCCAGCACAGGGCAGGCCCGGGTGTGGACACCGGCCCTGGGACAGCAGAAGCCCAGGCTGAGGCCCCTGCCCGTGTTCGTGTCCTGTGGCTCCCGGCCCCGTGTCCCATGGTCCCTTCCCCCACAGTCTGTGCCCCTGGTCCCACAGCCTCTGCCCCCGTGTCTCATCTCCCCTGCCTGCCATGTCTGTGGCCCTAGGGCCCCTGCCCTAGCCCCACAGCCCTTTCCCTGTGTCTCCTGCCCCTGTGGGCCCTGGCCCCATGTCCCCTAAAACCATGTCCTCTGGTCCCTGCCCCCACGGCCCCAGCCTGCCCCGCAAGTCAGCAAAAGCCCGGGCAGGGACCCCGTGCAACGTCTCACCGGCCAGGGAGCTGGTGTGCCGCAGGCTGTACACGGCCGAGTTTGTGAGGCCGCTGAGCATGCCGATCACCGTGTCCATGAGGTGACCGTCACACAGCACCGAGGAGTGCGTCTGGTGCACCAGCAGCTCCGTGAACTCACAGAAGTTCACCCGAAACCTCTTCCAGAAAGGCCCTGGCCCCACGATGGGGTAAAAGTCGCTTTGCTGTGTTCAAGACAAGAACACGGGAAAAGGGGTGAGATGCCGGGCCCGGTCTAGACCCATCCCACCATCACGACCTGGAGCTCTGCTCCCGGACAGGGGACCCTGGGTCATATGACCACACAGTGACCCTGCACTTACAGGAAGTGACAGGTCCACTTGCAGGGTAACCCCCAATCTCCCAGACCCTGCTCCTGGGGGGGGTCACACGTCCAGTCTGACCCAGAGTGACCCCCAATCCCCCAGACCCTGCTCCTGGGGGGTCACACGTCCAGTCTGACCCAGAGTGACCCCCAATCCCCCAGACCCTGCTCCTGGGGGGGTCACACGTCCAGTCTGACCCAGAGTAACCCCCAATCTCCCAGACCCTGCTCCTGGGGGGGTCACACGTCCAGTCTGACCCAGAGTAACCCCCAATCTCCCAGACCCTGCTCCTGGGGGGTCACATGTCCACTCTGACCCAGAGTGACCCCCAATCTCCCAGACCCTGCTCCTGGGGGGGTCACACGTCCACTCTGACCCAGAGTAACCCCCAATCTCCCAGACCCTGCTCCTGGGGGGGGTCACACGTCCACTGTGACCCAGAGTGACCCTCAATCTCCCAGACCCTGCTCCTGGGGGGGGGGTCACACGTCCACTCTGACCCAGAGTAACCCCCAATCTCCCAGACCCTGCTCCTGGGGGGGGTCACACGTCACCTCTGACCCATAGTGACCCCCAATCTCCCAGACCCTGCTCCTGGGGGGGGGTCACACGTCACTCTGACCCAGGCTGACTCCATGTCTCCGAGCTCCAGCCCCGGAGTGGGGGGAGTGGGGGTCGCACGTCCAGTCCGACCCCGGGGGCCCCCACCCCCACTCCCGCACTGGGGGCGCCCATATCTGCAGTCAGCGCCGTGACCCCTGCTCTCCCGGACCCTGCAGCCGGCAGGGCTCAGACTTGCGCACCGACCCGACGACCCACCGCCCTGACACCGGAACCTGGGGTCACACAGCACACCCAGCAGGGTCCCCGCCCCCCCCCCCCCGCTGCTCCGGAGGACCCCCTGGGCGGACCCCCTCGTGTAGGCAGGAGCCCGGTCTCCGGGCGCTCAGGGCAGCCCGGAGGACAGCGGGGGGCAGGCACGCGTCGGACCCTCGCCCCGGCTCCGCCCGGTTCCGGCTCACTCCGGGGCCTGAAACGCTCCCTGCGACGCGGAGGGGCCGACGGGTGCTCCTGGCGGCCTCGCCGCTCCCTGAGCTCCCGGGAAACGCCGGGACGAGCCGGGGAGTCGGGAAGGGAAGAGACCCCGCGGGCTTGCGGGCGCGCTCGCCGCAACCCCCGCCGCCCGTCAGCCCCGCGGCCTCCTTCCCTCGGGGGCCCAGCAGGCCAGTCCCCGGACAGTCCGGCTCCCGCCGCTCTGCGCCTGCGCGGGAAGAGGTGCCTCAGGAGAACCCGGCTTCCGCCTCTCTGCGCAGGCGCGGGAAGGGGTCCCTCAGGAGAACCCCCTCTAGCCTCTCTGCGCCTGCGCGGGAAGGGGTGCCTCAGGAGAACCCGGCTTCCGCCTCTCTGCGCCTGCGCGGGAAGAGGTGCCTCAGGAGAACCCCCTCCAGCCTCTCTACGCCTGCGCGGGAAGGGGTTCCTCAGGAGAACCCGGCTTCCGCCTCTCTGCGCAGGCGCGGGAAGGGGTGCCTCAGAAGAACCCGGCTCCCGCCGCTCTGCGCCTGCGCGGGAAGAGGTGCCTCAGGAGAACCCCCTCCAGCCTCTCTGCGCAGGCGCGGGAAGGGGTCCCTCAGGAGAACCCCCTCTAGCCTCTCTACGCCTGCGCGGGAAGGGGTTCCTCAGGAGAACCCCCTCTAGCCTCTCTGCGCACGCGCGGGAAGGGGTGCCTCAGGAGAACCCCCTCCAGCCTGGCGTCGGTCCTGCATACGGACAGTCTGAGTCACCTGCACAGCCTGCGGGAGACCGCTCGGGTACGGTGAGCCCAGCAGGGAGGCTGAGGCTGGAGGCCAGAACCCAGCAGGGGGATGACGCCAGGTGCCCAGCCTGGAGGTGCCCAGAGGAGGACCGAGGGCCGGACATGCCCCAGCTCTGCGCTCTTCGCGCGCTGCACCGCTGCACGGCGGTCAAGCTCTACCCCCACGTGCGGCCCTGTGCCCCTCCCACGGCCCACATCCGCAACTCCGCAGGGTGTGGGGCTGCGCTCACAGCTCCCTGCCTCGCTCACACTCCCCCGTGCAAGCAGGGACCCGCGAGATGGTGCCCGACTGTGTCCCACACACCGCGCCCTACCACCTGGGCCATCCCCATGCCGGGCCCCCACGCTCCGCACCCCACCTTCCCAGTGCACTGTGGGCACAGCCCTCCTCCTCCGTGCTGGGACCCATGTGCCCCATGCCCCGTACACTTTCCCTCCTACACCTCACTCCCTCTGCGCTAGTCCCCGCCACTGGCTCCCACCATGCTCCCCCAACTTACTGACCCCTCCCCATTTGCTGCGGTGTGAGGGGGAGGGGTGCCCTGCTAGGGACTGGCATCAGACTTGGGGGGGAGGGTGGTTGCTCCAACAAGCCAGCGTACCCCTGCCTCAAAAACCCTGACGCCAGTTCTGCACCTTCAGTCAGTCCCTGAGAGGTGAGGCCAGAGGTCTAAAGGGTTACAAACATGTCCTGAAACTCCCCATTCTGAGGCTAGACCAGGTCACTAACCAGTTACAAACATGTCCTGAAACTCCCCATTCCGAGGCTAGACCAGGTCACTAACTGGTTACAAACATGTCCTGAAACCTCCCATTCTGAGGCTAGACCAGGTCACTAATCAGGTACAAACATGTCCCGAAACCTCCCGCCCCATTCTGAAGCTACACTGGGTCACTAACCAGTTACAAACATGCCCTGAAACCCCCCATTCTGAGGCTAGACCGGGTCACTAATCAGGTACAAACATGTCCCGAAACCTCCCGCCCCATTCTGAAGCTACACTGGGTCACTAACCAGTTACAAACATGTCCTGAAACCCCCCATTCTGAGGCTAGACCGGGTCACTAATCAGGTACAAACATGTCCCGAAACCCCCCCGCCCCGTTCTGAGGCTACACAGGGTCACTAACCAGTTACAAACATGTCTCGACCACCCCCCATTCCGAGGCTAGACCAGGTCACTAACCAGTTACAAACATGTCCCGAAGCCCCCATTCCGAGGCTACACCAGGTCACTAACTAGTTCTGCAAGGTCGGTCCTCACTGCTCAGTCAGTGCCGTTTGTGAGAAAACCTCTGTGCCCTCGTTGTGAAGTGCACGCATCCACTTGACCTCGTCTGCACGCCCAAGAGGGTGAGAAATGAGCGATGGGAGGGGCACCAGGTGGATCTCCAGCCCACAGGACACCTGCCCTTTCTGGGTCACAGGCCAGCCACACGGTGCCCCACAACACCCTTCTCCATCCCGACGCCAATGATCACAAAAGCCCTTACTGCTTGGGTCATATCAACAGTGTCCATGACGACAACACGCACACTACAGCAGAGACTAGACAGAATAGGATCTTGTCTAAATGTGCCAGTGTAGACGGAACACAGGTCTCCATGACACAGTGTAGACAGAATAGGATCTTGTCTAAATGTGCCAGTGTAGACGGAACACAGGTCTCCATGACACAGTGTAGACAGAATAGGATCTTGTCTAAATGTGCCAGTGTAGACGGAACACAGGTCTCCATGACACAGTGTAGACACAATAGGATCTTGTCTAAATGTGCCAGTGTAGACGGAACACAGGTCTCCATGACACAGTGTAGACAGAACACGATCAGGTGTAGATGTGCCAGGGCAGACAGCACACAGGTCTCCACGATGCCGTACGGACAGAACACAGGGCTCCAAGGGCTCCACAGACAACACTGTCAGGTCTAAACATCCCCATGTAGGCAGAGCATGTGTGAGATGTAAATGTGCCAGTGTAGACAGAAGAGTCAACTTCAGTAACACTGAGCAGAAAGAACACTGTCCAGTCTAGATATGTCAGTGTAGACAGAACATGCTCTGGTCTAAATGTCCCAGTGTAGACAAAACACTCTGCTCTACATGTGTCAGTGTAGACAGAACACATTAGGACTCCATGGCACAGTATAGATAAAACATGATCACGCCTACATGTGCCAGTGCAGACAGAAAATTCAGTTCCCGTAACACAGGCTAGAAGGAACACTGTCAGGTCTAAATGTCCCAGTGTAGACAGAAGTCACTGGATGAACTCACTTCTGCAGGACAGGTCAGGCCTACAGGTCCCGCGGTGCAGAGCCCGGTGCTCTCATCTGAAGCAGCACGCTGTGGGACCCAAGTGCCCCCAGCGTGGACTGAGTGCTCAAGTCCTATCCTGCTGTGGACAAGACCGGGAAGCTCTACCACACTCAGTGTGGACAGAACGGGGTCGGGTCTGGTCAAGCCCCGCCTCACTGCAGGCTGGACATGGTAAGGTCTGCCCGCCCGGTACCGGCAGAACCCTGTCCCCAGGGCCAGCTCAGTGCGGCTCTCGTGGGAGCCGGGCATGTGGCCGCAGCCCCTTGGTGGTGATCAAGACGCCCACCCGGTGCTGAGAACGGCCCAGGAACTAACCGGGGCTTCGCCGGCCTCCGGCGGGCTGGGAAACCACACAGAACTACCCCACGCGTAAACTCCGGAATGCGTGTTACCAGTTTCTCGGGCCACATGATGGTCAGGATCCAGGGGTACGCCAGAAACTTCTTGTAATACAGCCCGGTCTCCTGCAGGGACAGACGAGACGTGCCAGTGAAGTCCCTCGTCCCCAGATCCGCAGCGGCTCCCGGCAGGACAGGCTGTGTGGCACGGGGCACCGGAGCCGGTCCACCTCCCCTGGCGGATCCCAGAGGCCGAGGCCCGGGGGGGGTGCCGGGGGGGTGGGGGGGATGGTTCCGAGCAGCCAACAGCAGGAAGGGTCTATCCCTACAGAAACAATCCACGGACGCCTCTACGTCCATGCCCTCGTGGGGGCGCAGACGGACTCTCTGTGGCCCTCGGCCCCTTGGTGGACTCAAATGACACTTGAGCATGCACCGTGTCATCTCTAGAGGCCGGGACGGGGAGACGCCACGGCACAGACACCCCAGTCCGCACAGAGGACTTGGGAGCATCGGAGCCTCTCACGCTCCGCGGGCACGGCTCCCTACGGCCAGTGCCATGGCCGTGAATGTCACCCCACCCGCGGTGGGCCCTGCACTCTGTAGCATTTCTCTACGTGTCCAGGGGTCGGCAAAGCCCCCGGTGCTGCTCCTGAGGTGGGGGAGACTGAACGGGACCCCGATCTGGCAATGGGGGCTCTCCGAGGAAAGAGGCCCAACGGAGTCCGCCGTGCTGAGTGATCCCCAGGAAGGAGCTAAGTTCAGGGACACTGAGGCCAGAAGCAAAGGAGGGGCGTCCTCCTCCACTACGGGCCTGGGCTCTCCCACATACTGAACGTGCGGGCTTCCAGAGAGCTCTGGGACAGACAGCTAAGTGGCCCGTGGCGTCCTTAGCTGGACCCTGCATGGGACAGAAACAGAACGTGAAGGACATTGCTGAGGCAGGCATGGTCCTATGTGCAGACCCCACACGGACGCTGTCCTCTGGCAGCTCGGAGTGCCCGAGAGAGGACAGCACCACGGTCACACGGGCGTGCTCACTGTCACACACCAGACACAGCCAGGGCCCGGGTCAGTCTGCAGGCCCCTTGCAAGTGACTGTGGACACACACAGATGGGCAGACACACGTGTACACATGCACGGACCGGCACACACATGCCCACGTGCACAGGCACAAGGCCCTTGCTCACTCAGGTGCAGAGTATACACGCGTGGGCGTGCGAAGCAGAGACCGACGTGCGTGCTTGGGGGGGTAATTGCAGACGACACACGCGTGCACGCACGCACTCGCTCACGTGCCGTGCATAGACGTGTGCAAACACAGCACAGAGGCACACGTACATGCGTGTGGAAAGGGGAAGGGAGTGCATACACGCGCAATCGCTCACTCGTGAGTACTCTATACACATGTGTGCAAGGACAGCATTGAAGCACACGCGTGTCCATGGGGGATAAGAGAGCGCACACGCATGTAATCACCCACTCACATGCACCACATACACACTCATGCACGGCCGAGGCACACGCACATGCATGGGGCGTAAGAGAAAGACAGCGCCCACGTGCATCGGCTCGCCCACATGGACCACGCACACGCGGGTGCAGGCACAGCACAGAGGCACACGTGCAGGCATGGGCACCGTGAAGCCGGGAGAGCATTGGTGGCTGAACACGGGTGCAGTTTCTGTGTTCCTCCCCTTTCCTAGCTTGGACGTTGTTACAAATCAAGTTGGAGGAAAAGTCACTGTTCACGGACTTGATTCCCAAGACTTTCTGGAGACACTTTCTAAGTGTTTGAGGCTGTGAGACATTCTGTAGGAATTACGTCTGTTTGCTGAAAGGGTGAGTCCGTCAGCAAAGTACGGGCCACACACACCGTGGCCGAGGACGCAGCCTTGAAGAGGAAGGACGTGCTGCACCCGGGACGTGGCTGGGCCTGGAGGACATCAGCCGGACCCAGAAGGACCAGCCCTGCCTGATTCCACATACACGGGGTCCCTAGAGGAGCCCCATCCACACAGACAGACAGTAGATGGTGGGCCTCGGGCTGGGGGACGCGGATGGGGAGTCAGGGTCTGATGAGGGCAGAGCTTCGTGCCGGGCAGATGGAAAGTTCCGGAGCCGATGGTGGGGATGGTCGCAACAGCGTGAATGCACTCGGTGGCCTGAGCTGTGCGCTCGGGAGGACCGAGACAGCAAACTGTAAGCTGGGGCCCTTTACCACATGCAAACAACGTCGGAAACCAGAGAAAACCGCCTTTCCGGGCAGCGAGGCGTGAGCTCCCCGGCAGCCTGGGGACTGGACCGTGCCCACGAGCAGGAGACTGGCCGAACGGACGCGGCCTTGACACGGACGGGGTGCGGGCCCACAGCCTGACACACACGTGCGAGGCCGTGAGAGCACGTGGCGTCCCCGCACGAAGCAGAACGAGCACACACTCGGACCCTTGGTCACACGCAAACGGGGGCCACGTGCGGTTGGACCCAGAGACACACGCGTCCACGGCCACACACACCGAGCCCGAAACGCACCGGAACGCCGTCCGAAGCAGAACGGGGACGTGAGCCACGCACACACACGCGAAGGAACGTGCCACAGCCACGCACGGACGTTGACTTGATGGGAATCACGTGCACACACACTGTTCCCGAAATCGTGTGTGCCCGGGGCAGAAGAGCCGCACGGACGCCGCCCGAGCACGGTGCCTCCCGGGCCCGGAGCTGGAAGCCGGCCGAGGGCGACGGGCCTGCGCAGGACCCTGCGTGCACCAGAGCCCGAGCACGGGAACGCGGTGAGCACCGAGTTCGGGGCCGCAGGCCTCCCACCGCGGGGAGGAGGTCAGGACGGGCACAGGCCGTGTGTGGGCACCCGCCAGCCTCGCTCTGTGTCTTCCCTTCCACGGCGGCCACCGGAGTACCGTTTTATAGCCACATTTGGCCGTGCAGGACAGACAGTCCCACCTTTGATTCAGGTTCATGGGTTTCTTTATAAAGAAACGTGGTCCTGCCCGCGAAGCCCTGGGCAGCCTCTCCTCGCGGGGAAGCAGAGGAGGACGGCTTCTGGCCGGGAGATGGAGACGCCTCAGCTCGTGCACCCCCCAGCCTGACTGCAAACCCACGTGCCTGGGGGGGGGGGTCCAGGGCACCAACCTCGGGCCCCAGGCTCCCAGAGTGCGCGGAACCCGACCCACCTGGTCAAACTTCTCTGTCATTTTGTGCACCACGTTCTTGCCTTCGTTGCTCTGGTACAACTCAGCCGTCACCATCCCTGCGAGAGGAAGAAGGAAACGCGCTTCAAGCCACCCCTGCTTGTCCCAGGGCACGCCACCTCGTCCCCGAGAGGACGGAAAAGCCGCTGAACGCAGCCTTGGCGGCTGGGGTCCGCGGGCACCGTGCCCTTCCCGTCTGTCGCCACGGGGCTTCCGTGACGCACCCTCAGGGTGCCCGGCTGGACACCACTGGACCTTCTCCGGAGGCAGGTCCTGTCCCCACAGATTCTGCGTCAGGGTCCAGAGGGACGGGAGGCCCCGGCCGTTTGCTGGTGCGGACGGCTGACGGACAAGGACACAGTACGCCAGACTCCCTCACGGTATGGACCTCTGTGGTGCACACACATGCCATGGCGCCGGTCGCCTCAGCCTCCACCCCCCACACGTGGGCGGTCCCCTCTCATTTCCGCGGCCCCAGCACGGAGGCCCCGCCCACCTGCGGACGTGCCGTTCTGGACATTTCGGGCACAGCCCGCGTGGCCCCAGGCATCTGCAGGTCTCCCGAGCACCGGGAGGCTCACGTGCAGGCGTGTGGCCGCGGGGTTGGCGCTTCCCGCTGCAATCCTCACGCTCTGAGAGTTTCGTCACCCCCTGCACATAGCTGGGGGAGCGCTGAGCCGTTCACGGGCGCCAGGCAGGAGACACGGAACTGCCACGGACCGCAGTGTGGTCCTCTGGCAAAGCCCACCCACACCGACCCCCAACTGGGAAGCAGCTGAGCCTCCCGGGCAGGGACCGTCCTGCCTCTTCCCAAGCCTGGGGCTCCGGGCGTCCCTAGGCTGGGGGCCACGTCCCCCCATCTGTGCCTCCGTCCTCACGTGGCTTCTCCTCTGTGTCTGTCCCTCCTCTTTTTTTCTGAGACTTTATGTATTTATCTCAGAGACACAGTGAGCAGGAGCAGGAGCGGCAAAAGGAAAGGCCGGGCGTGTCCGGCAGACGCCCGCTGAGCGCGGAGCCTGACTCGCGGCGTGATCCCGGAACCCAGAGATCATGACCTGAGCCGGACACGAGCTCCAGAGGCTTAAGAGACTGAACCCCTCAGGCCCCGTGTCCCTGGTCTTTCAAGGTCCGAGTCTCCCAGGACTAGGGTCACCCGAAGGACCACCTTACTGCTCACGCCTACAAAGGTCCTTCTCTACGAGGTCGCATCCTGAGGTCCTGGGGCCAGCACGGGGACGGATCTCTTCCTGGCCAGTCAGCCTGTGCTCTGAGGTCACAGCGCTCGAGAGGCAAGTCTCCTACCTAAAAAGTCTCTGGAAAAGCCCGGCCGCCCAGTCTCTCTTACAACCCGGCGTGGACGGCACGGGCAGGCCCCGCGGGGTGACGCCCGCGCGCGTCCAGGAGCCCGGCTCACCTTCACAGCCACAGCACTGCACAAAGAAGCTGATGAGGTCCAGCAAGGCCAGCTCCCGGTCCTCCTTGTAGGACTGCACCCACTCCTCCACGGCCGTCTGCTGGGGCGAAAGCCAGAGGGGAGCACCCGTGTGACGAGGGCTGTGGACCGGCCAGTGGGAGGACACGTGACATCCTGCGTCGGACCCCGCGGGGAGCACTTGTGTGCAAGCCTGCGTGTGAGCAGGTGTGTGTGACGGGCGGTGCTGAGCCCTCGTCCGGGTCTACGTGTGAGACGAGACGCGCGAGCCCATGTCTGTGTGTGATGAGGTGCGCGGGGGGCGTCTGTGCGCGTTTGTGTACGTGTGTGTGCGAGCAGGCGCGTGGGGCGGGCCGCGGTGTGTGTTCCATCAGGCGTAGGACGGGCAGCGGTGACCACGTGTGTGACGGGAAGCCATGCACGTGTGTGTGATGGTACGTGACAGGCAGCGGGAAGTACGTGTGATTGCGTGTGTGACAGGCAGCGGGAAGTACGTGTGATTGCGTGTGTGACAGGCAGCGGTGTGTGTGTGTCATCAGGTCTGCGGACGGGCACCGGTGAGCGTGTGTGCGGTCAGCTGCGGACGGGCAGCAGAGAGCTCTCGAGGAAGCGTACACGCATGTCTGATCGCACACGTGACGGGCACGCACCTGCAGTGGGCATACGGGACAGCTGGACGGTGGGCAGGACAAGGCCGCGGTGGGTACAGCCGTGACTCTGCCGGGACACCTGGCCCCTGGCCGCCGTGTGGCCGTGCAGAAGCCACAACAGGAGGGCCTCGTCTGCCGCCCACCATGCCCGCCCTGCCACAGCCCCCCTCCGCGGACAGTACCTGCACAGAGTTCTTCCCCAGGGCGACCATCTCAAACAGGGTCACCTCTGTGGCGATGGCCACTTTCTTCCTGCGGTGCTTCCGAGGCGGCCGCCCTCGCCGGCGGGGGCCAGGTCCGCTGGCATCCTGGCTCCCCGAGGGCGCTCCCTGTGCCTAAAACCAAAGGAGGCCGTGACGGGGCTGCACCCCGCCCCGGAAGCCCGAGAGCTGGGCAAGGACGTGGCCCTGGGCCGGTACACGGGGCGCTGTCCAGTCCAACACGGTTGACGGGAACGGGGGCCACACAGGAGAGACCCCATGGCACACCTGCGCGTGCCCCTCCCCCACCACGTCTTCATGGCCTTCGTATCCAACAGACCTGGGCTCCAGAGGGCCTCCCCTGCTCCAGCCAGAAGCCGTCCCTGCTGCCCTGAGACAATGGGCGGGGAGCTGGGCTTCCTACTGGAAGGGGGGCCCCCGGAAGGAAGAGCAGGGGACAGACCTTCCACCCCAGGCAGGAGGCCTCAATGCCACGGCGCAGGGAGGGGACACGGAGCCCGATGCAAGGAGATGGGTGTCGTGTCTGTGGACGGCGAGGGGACGCCGTGTCTGTGGACAGGGAGGGGACGGAGGATGCCGTGTCTCAGGACAGAGATGATGCGGTGTCCCAGGATGGGGCGGGAGACACGGTGTCTCAGGACGGGGACGGGACACCAGGTCTCAGGACGGGGATGGCATGGGGGGTCTCTGGACCGGGAGGGGGGTAGGGGGACGACACAGTATCCGAGAACGGAAGAAGGGTTGCCGTGTCTGTGGACAGGGATGAGGACAAAGCCCTCGAGGACAGGGGAAGGGACACTGTGGCTGAGGACAAAGGAGGGGACCCGGGGTCTCAAAATGGGGAGGGGACGCGGTGTCTGAGGACAGCAGATGGGACGCGGTGTCTCAGGACAGGGGAGGGGACGCGGCGTCTCAGGACAGGGGAGGGGACCTGGAGTCCCAGAACAGAGGAGGGGACGCGGTGTCTCAGGACAGGGGAGGGGACGCGCTGTCTCAGGACATAGGAGGGGACGCGGTGTCTCAGGACGGGGAGGGGACGCCGTGTCTCAGGACGGGGAGGGGACGCCGTGTCTCAGGACGGGGAGGGGACACCGTGTCTCAGGATGGGAAGGGAAGGGTCCTGATGGTCCCGTGGGGCCCCAGTGGACTTGTGGTTCGACGGGCAGGCCGTGCAGGGAGGAAGGCCTCCAGGACCCGCGTGCGAGCTGGCCAGGGCCCGGCCTGATGTGGAGGAGCACGTCTCGGTGCCCCAGCCGGTGCGGCGCTCCCCGCAGTGCTCAGGACCAGGATGGAGCGCCTCCTCCGGGCCATCACCTCAAAGACGGTCACCACGGAGATGAACTGCCCAGCCTGATTCCGGAGCCTCCTGCACGGACGCCGCCCACGCCGTCGGGGTCCGCTCCCACCGGCATCCCGGCCCCCCGAGGGTCCTTCCTGCACCTACAATCAGAAAGTGGGACGTGAAGAGCCGGGACACGCTGGCCGCCGGAGGCCGGACGCACGACGGGAGCCCGAAGGCAGCAGGAAGGCAGCACGGCCAGCGAGCGAACGCTCCGAATGCCGGTCCCCAGCAGGCCCGAGCGAGGAGGACGGCACCCCATGACCCCCACTACTGCCGCAGGACAGAGACCCCGGCGGGACCTTCCGATGCCCGCCAGGTCCTCAGCCGAGCGCTCCTCCGCCGCACCGGCCTCCCCTGCACCTGCGTCCCCGTCCGCGTCCCTGCCCATGTCCCCGCCCTACCGTGACTCACCCAGTCCACGGGCTGCGGTCACGGCCACGGACCACCCGTGTCCAGGGGACAGAAAGCCGCTGTGAAGCCCGTCCCAAGGGCTGGGTCTCAGGGCCATGCGGGATCCAACACCCGCCCCCGCCGATCAGAGCCCAGAACGGAGATGGGAAGCTCAGGCCGGTGACCGGCAAGGTTGGGAGAAGTCAGTCCCCCGGGACAGGTGACCGACAAGGTTGGGGGAAGTCAGTCCCCCGGGACAGGTGACTGGCTGTCCGTGTCCTTAGCGGCAGGTGGTGCCCGGGGCTCATCAGAAGCAGGACTGACACCAGCTCAGCCTCGAGGGGCATAAGGAGGGCAGCTCCAAACCAGGGATCAAAGGTACACACAGCCAACAAGGGGCCCCGAGAGAACCCGGAGTCATGTGCAAAGACGGCGGGACCCAGAATCACTGAGACAGTGAAACCCGGGCCTTGGCAGAACCTGGGGCCACTTACGCAGACGGTGGAGCCTGAGGGTCCCTCGAGAGCGCTCGGCCCAGGAGTAGCGTGACCGTCCCTAGCGGGCCGCGGCCACGTCAGGAGGACCAGCAACGGACGCCGTGAGAGAACCAGGGCCACGACCCCCCACACCCACGGCTCCCGTCCACTCCCGTGCGACCCACCCAGGGCGTGCGGACACTGCGCGTCCTCGAGGGCCCTGGCGGGTGTGCAGGACCAGTGCCCACGCAGTACCGCTCCCCCGCACCGTGGGCCTTCCTGGCACCGTCCTCGTCACCGAGAACACGCTAGCCCAGGCTGGCTCACGGCCACCGAGAACGGCACGGCAACACACACCGGCCCTGCGCGGAGGAGCCCCACACAGACACGTGGGACCTAGAAGACCTGGCCTCTCCCGCGTCCTCAGGAAGACAGGATCGCAGAGGCACACGCACACAGAGACCGCGAGAGAACGCACGCACCGCCGGACGCGGCCGTGCGGCGTCGGCCTGAAAGGGAGACACTCGCTGTGTCCTGTTTTTGCAGACTCTTTCGTGAGTCCGTGACAACTTCGAGTAAGAAAGTCTCAGGTGGGGCTCTTGGTCCCTGTCATCCCCGGGACGTAGCACGAACTGGTCTTTTCTTCACTTCGCCTTCAAGGACCTGCACTGCTGCCCGTTTCCTCTCCGACACGATGCTGCAGAACGCGCCTTCCGTCGTTTCAGATTTTAGCCCGTTCTCGGGGGCTGAGGAGACAAGGGGGGCAGGCGTCGCTCGCTCCGTGGGGCGAGTCGCACGTCCCGAGGCGGCAGGAAGCGCCGGCAGGAGTCTCCTTCCCTACCCAGGGCGGGTGTGTCTTCCACACCTGCGTCCGCCCGGGACCCAGAACGGGGCAGGCCTGACTACTACGATCCCGCAGTATTTTGGAAATGCTGCTCTGTGGAACAAACAGGACAAGAAGAGGAAAGTCACCCCATGGGGAAAGAGGGCGTATTTTAGCTCTGTTTGGGAACGACGCCATTGGCTATACAGGAAATCCCACAAGATGTGCCAAACTATGTCCTCAAACTGTCAAGTGAATGAGCAAGCAAGGCCACAGAGTACAAGGTCCGTGTAACCAAATCCATCCTAAGTCTATAAAGAAGCGATGAAAAACGGGACATGGACAGTAGGAGAAACCCTAACCCGTACCGAGCACAAGGGCTCCTCACCAGTGAAAAAGATATCAATCTAACAAAATACGGGCAGGGTCTGCGTACTGAAAACTAAAAAAAAAAAAAAAGTCAAATCAGACGATCGGAAACACTGAGCTGCACCGTGTTCGTGGAACGCAAGGGAGACTCCGGACCACGCTGGAGCAGCGGCCACCTCCATACCCCACCCTCCGTAAGGGACAGAGGAACCAGACAGGAGACGCGCGAGGACAAAAAGGACGTGACAAACCCACGAGGACACGGTTACGGAAGCCTCCGCCCGCAGCGGCACCCGGCTTCCAGTCCTGAGCACGCGGCACGCTCCCCAGAACGGACGACACGCCAGCCCACGCGTCTGCACAGATTTCACACGGTCTCCTCTGACCACAGCGCTGTGAAGTCACCGATCAGCCACAGACCAAAAACTGGAAAAGCCCTAAAACTGCGGAAGTTAAAACACGTACCATGAAGGAATGAGTGGATCTAGGGCACCTGGGCCGCTCAGTCCGTTAAGTCTCCTTCAGCTCAGGTCCTGATCCCGGAGTCGTGGGGTCGAGCCCCACATTGGGCGCCCTGCTTACTGGGAGTCTGTTTCATCCTTTGCCTCTGTCCCTCCCCCTGCTCCTTCTTTGTCTCTCTCCCTGCTTTCAAATAAGTCAATAAATAAGCAAAATGTTTTTTAAAAAGAACTAGTGGATCAGAAAAAAAATCACAGGGACAATTAAAAAATACTGAGGGACAAATAAGAATGAAACACACCATAAGGGAAAGTCAAGCAGTGCTCATGGGACGTGCGCAGCTGTAAGTGCTGACCTGAAACCAAGACAGATCCCAGATCAAGTTTACACCTCGAGGAACAAGAAAAAGGACAGACTGAACCCGAAGCTCGCAGAGGGACGGGCGTCGGAGAGAACGAGAACGGAGATGAACGCAGCAGATGAGAGAAAGCCGGGAAGACCAAGAAACCCCGAAGTTGGTTCTTCTGAAACGTAACAGAATTCCGAAAACTTTAGCTTAGATGGACCACGGACAAAAGAGGGAGGACACTCACTATGGACACGGGAACGGACAGTGGGGGCATGGCTGCAGATTCCCCAGAAACCGCGTTAGAAGACAGTCCTGCGGCCACCTGCAGACGGAGACACGGGACCACGGGACCTCCGGTACGAAACGGACCAGTGTCCAGACACACAAACCCTGGCGACCGAAGTGCAGCCCAAGTCGGACATCTGGCACACTCGGACCCAAGTCGCACATCTAGACACACCCGGACCCAAGTCGCACATCTGGACACACCCGGACCCAAGTCGCACATCTGGACACACGCGGACCCAAGTCGCACATCTGGACACACCCGGACTCAAGTTGCACATCTGGACACACGCGGACCCAAGTCGCACATCTGGAAACACCCGGACCCAAGTCGCACATCTGGACACACGCGGACCCAAGTCGGACATCTGGACACACCCGGACCCAAGTCGCACATCTGGACACACCCGGACCCAAGTCGCACATCTGGACACACCCGGACCCAAGTCGCACATCTGGACACACGCGGACCCAAGTCGCACATCTGGAATCACGCGGACCCAAGTCGCACATCTGGCACACCCGGAAGCAGGAGGACATCTGGACACACGCGGACCCAAGTTGCACATCTGGAATCACGCGGACCCAAGTCGCACATCTGGCACACCCGGAAGCAGGAGGACCCTGAATCCGTAGTCAAAACCCCGAGAGGAGAGGCCGTGAACGTCAGGCGCTCAGGGCTCGGAGGAATTGTGCCGTTTTCATCCTGCCATGCTGTCGACCCCATTTTCAGGGAAACTCGTCCCAACGCTTTTTAAGTCTTCCAAGCACGGAGGCGGAGGGACCGCTTCCCCACTCACCCAGGAAGCCAGCGATCCCTTGGTCCCAGAGCCAGAGCGAGACGTACGAGGAAAGTGCAGACAACACGGCTCACGGACGCGGGTGCGAACACCGTCCACACAACAGCAGCAGTGAAGTCAGCGGCGCGGGCAGAGGACCCGCCACCAAGCGGGACGTCCTTCTGGCCTGGAAGGTGGCGTCCTCACACAAAGCCAGTCCGCGGACGGCGGCACATCCACAGCCGGAAGGGAAAGTATCACGGGATCAACTGGACTGGTTCGGAAAGACGGACAGAATTCAGCGGCCTTTCGTGGATCCCCACGCCAGCAGCCGCGGCGAGGAGGAGGAGCCGTACGTGCTCCGCAGCCGTCGACGAGAAGCCCGCCGTGGACACCGAGCTGCAGGCGGAGCGGCGGCAAGGCGCTTCTCCAAGAGCACGGACAAGGCAGGCACGTGCGCGCGCACGTCTCCGGTTCGCAGCAGGGCACCTGGAGGCAGCGTCGCGGGCCAGGCTGACAGAGCCAGACGGAGAGAGAGAAAACCGTCCGGACCGGACTGGAAAGAGCCACAATACTTGGCAGACGCTGGAGTTTTGCACGCAGAACCCTAACAGTAGTAGCCGCGCACGCACACACACACACGCACACAGACACACACACACACACACACACGTGCACACACACGGACACACACACACACACACTCACGCAGACACACACACACTCACGGCCCACTCCCCCTGCTTCTGTTCATTTTCTTGCTGTGTCTCTCCCTGTAAATAAAGAAAATCTTTAAAGAAATAAAAAATAGTAATAACGAAAAGTAAAACGACAAGTAAAAGACACTATTAACAGAAGGAAGGGGCCCTCGCTGGCTCAGCGAGTGAAGCATCTGCCTCTGGCTCAGGTCACGAGGCCAGAGTCCTGGGACCTGTCCGCTCGGGGAGCCTGCTTCTCCCTGTCCCTCTGCCCTCCCCCTGCTTGTTCTCGCTCGCTCTCTCTGTCCCAAATAAAGAAGTGAAATCTTTTTAGGAAAACCGGAATGAACAGACATGCCACTGACGGGTAGAAAATGCTCGCCAAGTACGTGCTCTGTTACATGACGTGTACGGATGTTTTACCAAGAACCCTGGAAACTCGACAAGAAAACAAACAAGCCAACAAAAATGACCCACGGAAGAGGACAAGGACTCCTCCCCAGAAAACCTGCGCGGATGGGACTGTCCGCCCCTGGGAAGCGGCTCAGGTCACCGGCCTGCGGGAGATGCGGGCGGAAACCAGCGCGGTGAGTTCGGCTAAGATCCGACGTGCTGACGGCTGCCGGGGGGCAGGTGGGGCTCTGCTACGGGCCCCCACGACGTGGCGATGACCGCTGGGGAAGGCAGCGTGGGGGTCTCCTGCAGCGTGACGTCCGCATGACGTCCTGCACTGGCCCGCGAGGAACAAAGGCAAGTTTCCGCACGGAGCTCTGGGCACGGGGGTTCCTGGCTGCTCCGTCAGGGACACCCGACCCTACAAACTACCCAAAGGGGCCATCCCCGGCAGACGGACAAACCGGGGTCGATCCCCAGATGGGACAGCGGCTCCGTAATACAGGAGGGAACGACGGAGACACTCCAACACGGCTGAAGGCGAAAACACGTCGCTACACCGAGGGAACAAATCCCGACCCGGAAAGGAGATGAACAGAGACGCCGTCGTGTAGGAACGCACGGGTACAGAAAGCCAGGAACGGCACAGAGCGACACGTCCGGGGACCGCGCAGATCGGGGGTGGGGGGTACAGAAAGCCAGGAACGGCACAGGGCGTCACGTCCGGGGACCGCGCAGATCGGGGGTGGGGGGTACAGAAAGCCAGGAACGGCACAGGGCGTCACATCCGGGGACTGCGCAGATCGGGGGGGGGGGGGCGTGAGGACACGCCATGAGGGAGGCAGAATTTCCACGGCCTCTGGGACTGTGGGGACGGCAGCCGCGGTCATCTCCCCGACCGCAGGGACCGTCGCACAGGGTCCGTGTGGCTCAACGTCCCCGTGGAGGGGGACACAGCAGACCAAGGGACAACGAGGCTCAGAGCTGCCCGAGAAGCGAGATCCGTGCTTGGGAGCAGCCAAGGGGCGTCCTTCGCGCCTCGCCCTGGGGACACAGCTCTGGGCAAAGCTGCAGGCCCCGCCCCACATGCCCCGGACACTCACCACCCCCACGGCCGCCGACCTCCGGGCCGACCTCCGGGCCCGGGGGCTGCGGGCTCCGCCACGGCCCCCCCCCCGCTGCGGGCTATAGCACGGACACGCAGGGTGTCACAAATTCCGCGGCCACACGGAGTCGCCGTCCACACCGCGGAGCCCGTGGACCCCCCAGATGACATCGGGGCGGCTGTTCCTCCCCGTCCCTCTGAGGTCAGGAGGGCGGGGAGACTACGGACAAACATACAGCTGGGTCTGCCCAGGGACGGCCGGCCGGTCCGACGGTCAGGGACCCCCACCTCCTTCCGTGGTCCTGTGCCCCCCTTCTCGTCCTCAAGAGGACGGGCCTGCTTCTCCCTCGGAGGGAGCACACGCTTGGGCCCCAGCCCCCACCTGTGCGGGACCTCCCCAAGCAGGACACTTACCGACACGCGGTCCCGGCCGCCGCCGCCCGACACGGCTCTCGCCCCCGCTCGGCCAGACCTTCCGCTGAGACACAAGACAAGTCAGATGGCGGCGGGAAGCTGGGGGCCTCCACGCCACCCCGACGCCCGTACCCCTCTCCGGTCCACACGTTGCACACGCGGGGACGGCCGGCAGGACGTGCACCACGCGACGGGTAGGAACGGTGGCCGGCCCACGGAAGGCGGCCACGCGCCCCACACAATGCCCAGGGACGGGGAGTGGCTCGGCTCAGGGAAGGCACGAGCTCCGGGTCCGATTCTGCGAAGGGGCGTCTGTCCTCCACCCCGGGCGCTCCCCGACTGTAAGTCAGTGTGCGCGGCTCGGGGCGTCCCCCGGCGGGAAACGCCTCCACGCCGTCCGCGAGGCGTCTTACCCACCACGGACACTTCACCGGGCGACGACGGAAGACGTCCCAAGCCCAGCGAACACACGAGGGGCCGTGCCCGCCGTCCTCCACGCAGGGCTCCCCTGCCCCCCGCACCCCTCCCCACCTTCCCTCAGCCCCGGCACCATTTCTGCGCTGGGCAGGATACACAAGAGACGCCGGGGACGGGGACGGTCTCGGGTGAGCTCTGCTTCGGCAGCAAGGGGGGGACGCCCAGCTCGCCGGGAAGAAGCCCCGCACCCCTTCCGCAGCCATGAGACACACCGACCCCAGGGAAGCCGTGAAAAAGATGCGTTACCTCATTGTCGGCGTGAATCCTGGCCGCGTCCCTCCCCCACCCACCCCTAGAAACCGCGGGGAAGGCAGGCTCCGCGGGGGGGGGCGTGCGGTGCGGGCGGGGATCCCGCCGGGACGGCAGGCGGAGGAGCGCGGGCAGGGCCGGGTGCCGCGGAGAGCCCCACACAGCCCTGCGAATGCGAGCGGGCAGCTCCCCTGCTCCGGAGGACGGGGGCTGGCGGGAGCCGACCTGCCCACATCCGACGCCAGGTGGCGCAGAAGGACCACGCCGGGTGGGCAGCCCGGTGAGGTCCTGCCCGCCTCCTCCTGCACGGGGCGCCCCCCCAGCATCTCAGACCCAGGCCTCCAAAGACAGGCTCCGGGGACAGAAGACCCGGGCATTCCTGGGGACTCCCTCGTCCACATCCCCCGGGCCTGGCGGACTCCAGCCGTGTGACGGAGGAGAGGGTGGGGGGCACAGAGCACAGAGCCCCACTCGCAGCCCACGAGCCACACACTGGTGCGCTCATCAGGGCAACTTTGTGTCCACGGCCCAGGAGACGGCACCCAGGAACCAGGGCCGGCCCGGGGCTTCCCGAGCGACCTGAGTGCACAGTCTGCGTCTGCCGTCGTCCCGCACGCCAGGGACCCGCCCCTGCATCTCATTCTGCCCCCGTGGTCCCTGGGCTGGGCCGTCCCCGGCCTCCCCCGACCAGCTTCCGGTCCCCCACCCCCACCCCCACCCCCACATGGCCACCCAGGGCTCTTCCAGGCGACGACCCACCGTCATCCTCGCCCGCCCTGCCGGGGTCGGAACCCGGACCTCTGCCGTTGTCTCCCCAAACCTCAGACGCCGCACACACTCGAGAGGACCATTTCCACCTTCCGGAGGAACGAGAACCCCCTCGTGACCACCTGTGACCCCAGGATGCTTGGGGTTTTTCCTGGTTACGGAACAGATCCCCGTCGAACAGGAGGGGACCCCTCTGCAGCCGCCCGCCCGTCACCCTCGGCCGGACCCGGGGACTGGGCAACGCTGCCCCACACCACCTTCACCGCGGAGGCTCTGATGCCCAAGCAGTCCTGGGACCCCCGGGCCACCCGCAGACAACCAGCCCAGCTTTCAGAATCCGCCCAAGCCAGTCAGGCCCCCAGGCAGCACCGGGAATGCCCAAAGTCAGCATCCCACACCCAAGGCTCGCTCGGAGACCCTACCCCTCAAGCACTGAGCGACTCCATCCTGCCAGGCCAACTTCCAGACTCCTTAGTCCTGCCTACGGTCTGGGGCAGGACTCCCACGGCAGGGGCAGGGTTCAGGATTCCCGGGGCTCCGCTTGCCCCTCCCCCACAAGGCAGGGTCTGGAGCCCCTGGTCCACACTTTGGAACCCCTGGGGCCGGATGAGAATCTCCAAGGCAGAGTTCGGGCCCCCTACGGCTGATTCGAACCCCAAAACCTGAACCCCTGTGCCACACGTGGACGACCAACACAGACTTCGTGACGCCCACCCCACCCCCAGCTGAATTCGGAACCTCCAAGCTGTGATCAGGAACCCCCGCCCCCTCCCCGGCCAGGCTCCATACCCTACTGCAGACTTCAGGACCCCTCAGAACAGCTCCAACGCCCCCAAGGAAGTGGCTGGGACCCCCAGGGCCGCACTCGCAGCCCCAAGGCGGTATATGGGAGCCCCTGGAGGGATGTGCAGGGCAGCACTCAACCCCTCAGGTAAAGTTCGAGACCCCTGGGGCAGCCCTCAGACCTCCACCCAGGGTTCAGGACCCCGGGGCAGCACTCGGACCCCCATGCAGGGGCCTCCAGGCACTCGGACCCCCACACAGGATTTGAGACCCCTGGGACAGCACTCGGACCCCCAAGGTCAAGTTTGGGACCCCAGGAGCACCCATTAGGGCAACCTTGTGCCCCAGGGGCAGCACTCAGACCCCCACAGCACGGGACCCCAGGGCGGCCCTCGGAAGCCCACGCAGGGTTCGCGACCCCTGGGGGAGCACTTGGACACCCAAGGTCAGGTTTGGGACTCCCCAGGGCAGCCCTCGGACCCCCACAGCACGGGACCCCAGCGCAGCCCTCGGAAGCCCACGCAGGGTTTGTGATCCCTGGGGGAGCACTTGGACACCCAAGGTCAGGTTTGGGACCCCCCCAGGGAAGCCCTCGGACCCCCACAGCAGGGAAGCCTGGCACAGCACTTGCAGCCAACGCAGGGGAACCCCAAGGTAAAGTTCAGGACCCCCGGGGCAGCACTTGGAACCCCCCATGCAGGGGACCCCCATGACACGGTTCAGGACCCCCAGGGCAGCACTCGGACCTCCACACAGAGCTCTGACCCCCGGGGGAGCAGTAGGACCCCAAGCAGGGTTCTGACCCCCCGGGGTAACAGTCAGCCCTCCAAGCAGGGTTCTGACCTCGGGGTAGCCCTCGGACCCTCACGCAGGGCTCTGAGCCCCGGGGACGGTAGTGGACTTCCAGGACCAGACTCGGCCGCAGAGGGGGACGCGTGGCGAGAAGCGGCCGCCCCGGCCCAGTACCGGCGCCCGGCCCCGCTGGCCGCGCTACCTGGTCCCGGGTCTCCGGAGAGCAGGACCCGCAGAAGCGAAGCTCGTCCCGGCCGGCGGCGTCCCGCCCCCCAGCGCCCGCGAGCGCCCATCGGGCTCGTGACACCCGGTGGCCAATGGGGAGCTCGCACGGAAGCCCCACCCCCCGAGGTCCCGCCTCTTTGCGTGCGGGACCCCCCCCAAAAAAATGTGGGCCTTGCGGGCCTCCGTCCGCCCAGGGGCCTGGGTCTCCCGCGTGGTTCGCGGCCGCGGGGCCCCGAGAGCTGCGCCGCCGTTGCCGGCATTCCCGCATCGCGCGCTCGCCGCCTTCGGCCCCGGGGGCCTCAAGGGCCCCGGAGGTGGTGCACGGGGCCCACGGGCTGATGGCCCGAGCAGCCGAGCGGGAGAGGAGGAGGAGGAAGAGGAGGAGGAGGAGGAGCTACTGAGGAGGGATCCTTTGCTGCCGGCGGGGACCCAGCGCGTGTGTCTGATTCACCCTGAGGTCAAGCGGGGACCGCGGAAGCAGCAGCGGACCGGAGGTGACCCGGGGCGGTACCGCGGCCGGGGTCGGGGCCTGGGACACTGAGAGGCGGGGCTTCCGGGGGCGGAGACTCGGAGGGGGCGGGGCTCCGGGAGCTGGCGCTGGGGAAGGGGCCGGGGACGCTGAGAGGCCGGGCTTCCGGGGGCGGAGACTCGGAGGGGGCGGGGCTCCGGGAGCTGGCGCTGGAGAAGGGGCCGGAGACACTGAGAGGCGGGGCTTCCGGAGTGGGGACTAGGAGGGGGCGGGGCTCCGGGTGCCGGCGCTGGAGAAGGGGCCGGAGACACTGAGAGGCGGGGCTTCCGGGGTGCGGGGCTTCGAGGGCTAGTGGTCGGGGCGGGGACTAGGAGGGGCTGAGCTCCGAGGGTGTCGCTCAAGGAGGGGTCCTGGGGGCGGGGCCCGGGACTTAGAGGCGGGACTGCGGCGGGAAGGGTGGAGACTCAGGGGCGGGGTTCCAGGGCAGGCGCTCTGGGTGGAGGCTCGGAGCGCGGGAGTGAAACCGCTCCCCGCCGCCCTGCAAACCCGCGCTGGGCCGTGGAATCAGTCCCCGCCCGCCCCATCCCCGTATCTGCCCCGTGCGTGGTCTTCCCTCTCCAGCATGCGCTAGAATCGCGCAGTGCGCGGCCCTGCAGACCGGCTCTTGTCGCTCGGCGTGCACCCCCGGTCACACAGTGTGACCTGCTGTGGCTCCACCGCTGCTTTGCGCTCCGCGCTGATGATAGCCCGTTGTCTGGGCGCGCCCGGGGGCTTCGTGGGGGGACGCACCTGCCTTCAGCTAGGTCATGATCCTGGGGTCTTGGGATCCGTCTGGCCTGCGCTCCCTGCCCAGTAGGGAGGGAGTGCGCTCCTCCCTCCGCCTGTCCTCCTGCTCTCTCATTCTCTCTCTCTGCCCCTGTCTCTGCCAGAGAGGTGATGGAGGACAGATGCCTCCAACTGCTTTCCAAGGGGCTGCGTGGCCTGCCGTCACCGCTGCTCTGCCCACGCCCTCACCCGCGTTAGGTGCTGGCCCCTGCTGCATCTGGGGCGCGTCTGATCCGAGCGTACCAGGCTGTCCTAGAAGTTTGCCCGTTTTCCCCCGATGAGCGATGACGCAGCCCATGGCCTGGCGCTTGCCGTCCCCGCATGCTCTGGAGGCGTGTGTTGGGTCTGTAGACCATCGCGTCCTCACGCGCTTTCCCTGCCGCGGACTCGGCGTTCCTTGTGCGCGGTGGAGAACGTTCCTTTCTCCGCTGCTTTAGGAAAGCTTCAGTCCAGTCCACAGCCCAACTCTTCCTGCTCTCGATGCCGTTCCCAGGGCACATGTTGCCAGTGTCACGATGGTCCCATCCGCACGCCGGGGGGTCGTGCCTCCGCCTTGCCCGGCCCGCTCACAGGCCCGTCGCAGGAATTCTTCACTTCCCTAGGAGCCATTCTGACCGCTCGCCTTTGCGTTCCATTCTTTCTTGGGCTTTCTGTCTGTCTGCTCACGCGGCCCACCTGTCTGGCGTGCATTCTGCTCATTCCGCGACAGCCCGCGCGGTACCGATCGTAGTAGGTTTTTTCCAGAGTTGGCTTATTTATTAGTCAGGGATAGAGGAACCACAAGCAGGGGGAGCGGCAGAGTCAAAGGGAGAAGCAGGCTCCCCGCCCAGCTTCTGCATTGCAGAGCTCGTTCCCAGGGCCGTGTGGGCAGGGGCCGCGGTCGGTAGTCCCCGTCGTGCGTGAGGCCCTGCGTCAGAACTGTGCACTGCACACACTGCTTCTGGCCGTTCACTCCCACCAGGCACCCAGCCCTGGGCTTGGGCAGTTCCACGTGGCGAGTGGACCACACGCCCAGGTGCTGGCCGCGGGCATCCCCGGAAGTCTCACGACCCCGGCCGAGGGTTGTGGGAAGCCGATCCGCGATGCAGCGGGAGGACATGGCCCCACTAGGGAGGTGGCAAAAGACAGTGCCTAGGGGTTTGCTGATGGGCTACGTGTGACATATAAGGACGCTGGGAGTGGCCCCGTGCCCCTGGTCGGAGCACCGGAGGGGAGGAGGTGCGGAGGGCCCGCGATGCCCGTCAGGAGTCAGAGCTGAGGAGACCGTGCGTCCCCTCAGCTCAGAGGATGGGGCACCCCGTCCCCCACCAAGCAGAGTGTGCAGCTTCTCTGCAGGACTTTGTATCCCCCCCAGCTTCATCATGGACCAACCCCCCCAGGCTCAGTTTCCTCCCTGTGCCTGAGCTCTGCGGACAATTCGGGGACCTAAACTTGGCCCAGAGCCCTCAGCACCCGGTCACTGGAGTGGGAACAAAGAGCACGGGGTGCATGTCCGGAAGGGACCGCTCCTCTGGGACATTGTGCTGTGGGGAGGGGCACAGGGTGGCCTTGGGGGTGGTCGGGAGAGCGCAGCGTTTCAGGGGTGCTCTGTGCTGCCTCCCTGCTTGGGAATGCTGTCAAGACGAGCAAGCCTCGGGCTTGAGGCCCCAGTTCCCCACGCCCTCAGCTCCTGGGACCAGCCCCTCCTTGGGACCCCAACCCCCTATCTGGGATGCTCACTGAACTCTCCCCAGGCCCCTCCTGCACAGGCTGGCACCAAGGCCCCGTACGTCATCCTGTCCGTCCTGGGCAGCTGCTTGCTATCTTTCCTGTGTAGCATTGGCAGGGGGTCCAGAGACACCCATTCCTTGCCCACAGGGCTCACAGCCTACCCCGTGGGGAATGCAACACGTTCCCCGGGCCCTCAGGGGTTCCATGTAAGATACGCTGTGTGCTGGGGCACGGCAGAGCATGACGGCCTCCCGTTTGCTGCCAAGTCCCCAGTTGCCACCTTAGGAGGACCCGTCGTTGCATTCCCCTGGCCTCATCCTCCGCTTCTCGCCATCTGTGGCTGGAACAGCATCTCTGTGTCGTGGAACACATGGGTACGGGGGTGCTTTCTCACCTCTGTGCACGCTGCAGGAAGCCATCCCAGGCAAGAGACATGGGCCAGGGCAGGCCAGGCAGGGCTGGACGGGGCCCGGGACCGAGCCCATGGGGACGTGTCCCTCACTCTGGCCCTGTGTCTCCTGAAAGCTGAGTGGCAGGTGGCCGAAGCAGAAGCACTGGTCCACACACTGGATGGCTGGTCGGTGGTGGAAAGGATGGTGGTGCCCACCAAAACACCCGACGGAAAGCTCATCTTCGGCAAAGGGACTTTGGAGCACCTGACAGGTGGGTCCCTGCTCCCCTCCTTTCCGGAGAGAAACAGAGCGACACAAGGGCTCTCACCGGGGCCCTATAGAGGCGTCCTCATGGCAACTTGGATCAGACACCGAGGAGCCCACCGTGCCTCTCTCACAGTTTGCTCCGTGCCCAGTGGTGCCACTGGGGCCATTCAGAGTAGGGGGACACCGGCCCCGAGGCCCCCGGCCTATCTCCCCCTCCACACAGCATGCTGGGTGTGAACTCTGTTTCCACGGACGCCCGAGGGTCTGCAGCCCCCGCTGACATCCAGCTCACGGCACAGATCAGCACGCTCAGCGCATAGGCCCAGAGGGCTGTGCACCGCCCATGTCTGTCACCCCGAGGTCTTAGACCCGTTCAGTCCCCATGGGCTTGTGCACCGGCCATGTGTCCGCAAGACCCACACCCCTGCAGATGGAGCCCAGTCCTCCCCTCGACCCCCATCCCGCACACCCGACTTTGCTGACGTACGCCCAGAGACTTGAGGCTGTCTGGCGGACCCGGCCGGCCAAAGCTCAGGTCAGTCCCACGATGGACTGCACGGCGCACAGACATCCGACGGGGCCTTCTCTCCTCCCTAGAGAAAGTCAGAGGGTCGCCTGAAGTCACGGCGGTCTTTCTGAACGTGGAGAGGCTGGCCACGCCGACCAAGGTATGCGGGAGGCCCTCGCTGTTTCCCCGGCTGGTGCGTGTTGGGTCAGCGCGTTGGGGGTGTTGGGTCCGCGTCCCCCTGGGACAGGACAGCGGAGGGTAGCGGACCGCAGCCAGCGTCCCAGCCGCCCCCTTCACCCGAGGTGCCGCCACGGACGCCTTCCCTCCCTCGCCTCCCTTTGCAGAAGGAACTGGAAGGCAGCTGGGGCGTGCCGGTGTTCGACCGATTCACGGTGGTGCTTCACATTTTCCGCTGCAACGCCCGGACCAAGGAGGCGCGTCTGCAGGTGGCACTGGCTGAGCTGCCCCTTCTCAGGTACCGGGCACCCGTGGGCTGGCGCTGCGTACCCCAGACCCTCTTCCGGCGGTTGTGTGTGGGACTCGACCGCCACCTGGAGCGCGGCGAGGACAGAGTGCGGGGCTGGCCATGCCCTCCCGGACAGCCGGCTGGGCAGGTGCCGTGCCCAAGCAGCACGTCGGCCAGGGCACGTCCCCCTGGTCGGCCCGTCACCCCACTGTGGGGCCCTCCGTCCGCGGTGTGACGGGCTGGGCAGGGGGGAGGACCACCTCACGCTGTTCTCTGCACCCAGACTTCTTGTCCTCACTTCTCCGTGTTGGCACCTGCCGTGCTCGCCCTGGGTGGGCATGTGTTTCCGTTCCTGTCTGCTGAGATGCCCCCTTCCCACGCAGGTCCCGCCTGAAAAGCAGCACTGCCCGCCCGGATGCACAGGGACGGGGCTCGCGCTATATCATGGGGTCAGGTAACGTGTGAGGTCTTGTCACAGGGTGCTGGAGGGTGGGGGCGATGTCCCAGCAGCCACCCCTAGGGAAGAGGACAACGTTGCTGAAAGATCCCCTGGGGCAAGAGCGGCATGTGGGCCTCTTGTGTGTCATCTTCGGACAAACTGAGACATGTAGGCCGTCTCCCGTGGCAGCTGGAACAAAGGACCACAAACCAGGGGCTTAAAAACCACAGGAATCTATCTTCCTAGCTTCGGAGAGCAGAGTCTGAGATCCAGGTGTGGCGGGTACTAAGATCCAGGCGGGACAGGGATGCCGAGATCCAGGCAGGACAAGGATGTTGAGATCCAGTTGGGGCAGGGATGCTGAGATCCAGGCAGGGCAGAGATGCCGAGATCCAGGCAGGACAAGGATGCTGAGATCCAGTTGGGGCAGGGATGCTGAGATCTAGGTGGGGTAGGACTGCTGAGATCCAGGCAGGACAAGGATGTTGAGATCCAGTTGGGGCAGGGATGCTGAGATCTAGGTGGGGTAGGACCGCTGAGATCCAGGCAGGACAAGGATGTTGAGATCCAGTTGGGGCAGGGATGCTGAGATCCAGTTGGGGCAGGGATGCTGAGATCCAGTTGGGGCAGGGATGCTGAGATCCAGGCAGGACAAGGATGCTGAGATCCAGTTGGGGCAGGGATGCTGAGATCCAGTTGGGGCAGGGATGCTGAGATCCAGTTGGGGCAGGGATGCTGAGATCCAGGCAGGACAAGGATGCTGAGATCCAGTTGGGGCAGGGATGCTGAGATCCAGTTGGGGCAGGGATGCTGAGATCCAGTTGGGGCAGGGATGCTGAGATCCAGGCAGGACAAGGATGCTGAGATCCATGCGGGGCAGGGCTGAGCTCTCCTGAGGCTCTAGGAGTTGGTCCTTCCTGCCTCTTCCCGCTTCTGGGGCTCCAGGCGTCCCTGGGCTGATGACCACGTCCCTCCCTCCTCTGACTCCGTCCTTAGGTGGCTTCTCCTCTCTGTCTCCTTCCAACTTTCATGTGGACGTTTACGTTTTGATTTAGGGCCCCCTCATCTAGGATGAGCCCATCTCAGATCCTCGACTGGTTGTATGTGCCGAGACCCTATTCTGAAACGGGGTCCCGTTCACAGGTCCTGGGGGTCAGGATGTGGATGTGTCTTTACGGGCACCTCTCAAGTCGGCTGTGGCTTTCATGGGGCTGTCCCTGCAAGGCTCCCCCTTCGTCCCGCAGCTGATGTGAGAGGGCAGGAGGCCACGGCAAGACACCTTCTGCTGTACAAAGCCGCCTTGCAGGTGGGAAGGCGTTGAGGCAGTGGCCTCGTGGTAGAGCAGGCTAGGGGGATCCCATGAGAAGATCCCGGTCCATGTCCCGCACAGGGACCTCTGTGGCGCCCTTTGCTCAGACGTCTTTGCTGCCTCCTCCGCTCGCTGACGCGCGATCTCGGGCGTCTCTAGGAGAATCGTTCGTGCAGGTGCAGCAGCGCCTCTTGAAGGAAAAGGAAATGAAGATCCGGAAGGCCCTGGAGAGACTGAGGCAGAAACGGCGGCTCCTGGGGAGGCAGCGGAGGCGGCAGGAGTTCCCGGTGATCGCCGTGGTGGGGTACACCAACTGCGGTGAGAACCCCTCGGGGCGCGAGAAGTGGGGTCCGCGCTGTCCTCACACCCCGTACCCTTGCGCCGGGCCCGTGTGTTTGGGGAGCATCCGTCGCCAATGCACCAAGACCGTGGCCCTCAGAGGGCCGACCCAAGAGCACAGGTGGAGAGCGGGGCTGCCGTCCTCAGGGGGGGTCACAGCGCCCACGGCCCACACCCTGTCAGGTCACGGTGTGGTTCTCGAGCGCCGGCTGGTGGACAGGGCTCCTGTCCCTTACTGGGGTGTCGTAGACTCAGTGGCAGAAAAGAAAGCAAGACGTTTTGCAGCTCCTTCCCGGTAGACCTGCCCGTAGAAGAAGGAGAACCGTCCGGGTTGCGGCCGGTGAGACGTCACGGCACGTCTCAAGGTTCCGCTCACGTGTGGGCTCTGCGCGGCCGCAGGCAGGATGCCGGCCCTCGGGTTCCCTTGGTGCTGAGGCCCTGGGCTCACGGGGACCCTCCCACACAGGGCAAGCACGGCGGGCGCACTTCCTCACTCTCCAGATGTGCCCCGCAAGCGTGAGCTGCCCTAAGGTCCGGTCCCCGTGTGTGGCCGGAAGAGCACCGTGACGCCGCCGCCCCGTCCTCAAGGAACTGGTGGTCCCCGTCCGAGGAGAGAGGGAACGTCCCATAAAACCTGGGACGGGACACCGGGGAGACACCTAGCTTTCGGAGACCCCTGTCTGCACCACAGCTCATCGCTGTGCGGAACGCAGGCGACTTCTCTGCGGCCCCGTGGGGCGGGGAATACGGGGGCTTGGTGCGTGGTGGACGGGCGTTACACGGGGGTCTGTTGGGGTCCCTGAGGCTCGGCCGGTGCGTGGGACAAGAGGAGGCGTCCGTAACCAGGCACCTGCTGTCCGTCCATAGTGCCCGGTCGTCCCGCGGCAGGCGGGTCCCCTCCTGCTTCACCTTCAGGTCAGGCCCGCCCAGCGGCCGCCGGCCATGTCCGAGGGCTAGTCCGGGACCAGTGCACCCCGAGCACGGTCTGGGTCCAGACGCGGGTCCACCTGTCGGTAAGGCTGTGGGGCCGTCAGACACACACAGGTCCCAACGGTCTACACCGTCACGCTCCATCGGCACCGTCCTCCGTCACACAGACGCCCACCCCTGACACACGGCACACACAGCCCTACCGTCACCCCCGTCTACACAGACACCCGCCCTCTCACACCGTGTACCCGACCCCCCATCACCCGTCAACACAGACCCCCGCCCCCACACACCGTGTACCCGACCCCCCATCACCCGTCTACACAGACACCCGCCCCCACACACCGTGTACCCGACCCCCCATCACCCGTCTACACAGACACCCGCCCCCTCACACCGTGTACCCGACCCCCCATCACCCGTCTACACAGACACCCGCCCCCTCACACCGTGTACCCGACCCCCCATCACCCGTCTACACAGACACCCGCCCCCACACACCGTGTACCCGACCCCCATCACCCCGTCTACACAGACCCCCGCCCCCACACACCGTGTACCCGACCCCCCATCACCCGTCTACACAGACCCCCGCCCCCACACACCGTGTACCCGACCCCCCATCACCCGTCTACACAGACCTCCGCCCCCACACACCGTGTACCCGACCCCCATCACCCCGTCTACACAGACACCCGCCCCCACACACCGTGTACCCGACCCCCCATCACCCGTCTACACAGACCCCCGCCCCCACACACCGTGTACCCGACCCCCCATCACCCGTCTACACAGACCCCCGCCCCCACACACCGTGTACCCGACCCCCCATCACCCGTCTACACAGACACGCGCCCTCTCACGCCGCACACATTCCTCCTGCACCCCTTGGTCTGCCGTCACTCTTCCGTATGCCGATAGCCCTGCGTCTCCGGCACACGGGGCTCCTGCCTCGTCTGTGTGAACACAGGTCCTGTATCGCGCGCGGACCTAGAGGACGCCCGTGTCTGCAGCATTACCTCATCTGCCCGGGTGCCCGCCCACCCCCTCCCGTTCACAGGTCCCCACCCTGGCTACCCCAGTGCCGTCCCCTAGGTAGCCTGTCGTGCCCCGGGCCCTGGCCCCCTGACCCCCGTGCACGACGGGGAGCCGCGTCCTCTCCAGCACGAGGCATCCCAGGGGTCCTGCAGAGATGAGACCTAGGCGCTCAGAGACCTCACTCACTGTGGCCGCCCCTCGGCCAGAGGCATGTGGGTCCGACTTGGAGCCGCCTGAGGTACAGCGGTAAACTGTGGGGCCCGTGGGAGGGGCCTGTCATGCCTGTGTCCCCTGTGTCCCACCTTCCAGGAAAAACCACACTGATTAAGGCCCTGACCGGCGATGACGCTGTCCAGCCCCGGGATCGGCTGTTTGCGACACTGGACGTCACAGCTCACGCCGGCTGGCTGCCCTCCCGCATGGCCGTCATCTACATGGACACCATCGGCTTCCTCTCCCAGCTGCCGCACAGCCTCATCGAGTCCTTCTCTGCCACCCTGGAGGACGTGGCCCATTCAGTGAGTGTGGGACGATCCCAGGGGCCAGGTTCCCTGAAACACCAGCGTTACCTGAGGCCAGGTCCCCTCATACACGACACAACCCTGGGAACTGGGCCCCTCATACACCACACAACCTTGGAGACTGGGTCCCTCACACACGACGCAACAGGGGGCTGCGTCCCCTCACACAGGACACAGCCCTGGGGCCCGGGGCCCGTCGCACACAACGCGAGGCAGGGATCAGGTCCCATCGCTCACGGCGCAGCCCTGGGGGCCGGGTCCTCTCAGTCATGACACAACGTGGGGACCAGATTCCGTCATACGTGTTGCGGCGCTAGGGCCTGGGTCACCCTCACACGCAGCACAGCCCAGGGCCCTGGTCTCGCGTGGGACAGCCCCGGGGAGTCCCGTCCCTCCCCGGCCAGAAACTGGCGCCTCACGCCCCCTGACAGCGAGGCCTTCCTAGTGACCTCTTCCGAGACGGATTCCGGACGGAGGTGGAGCCCTCTGCAGGGAGACCTGGGACTCCGGCCCCTTGGCCCTCGGGTCTGCCTTCGTGGGCAGCTTTGGGGTGAGGGGATGCAACGGCACGTGCTGATGGGGCGTCCGCCAAAACCCCAACCTAGTGTCAGCACGAGGAAACAACCAAACGCCCACTGGAGGGCGTCCCCCAAAATGCCCACCCGTGCTGAACGCGGGCAGGGCTCAGAGGAGCCAGGAGAGGTGACAGAGGGACGTGCCGCGTGTCCTGCCTGGCGTCCCGGGACAGAAAGGAAGAGATGCGGGACTCCGGAAAGACAGGAGCACGCGGTGTCCCCCCTTGTCCGTGGCCGGTGCTCCCGGGAACAGGCGGGGGTGGTCCCTGCCTCCGTTTGCCTTTTCCAAAACCAAACGTTTCTGGGATGAAGTGCTCATCTTTTTCTTAATTTCAAGCGCCTCGAAGACCTGGGGGCAAACGTTGCACAACGTAAGCGGTCGGTCCCTCGGTTTCCCGGGGCAGAATTACAAGGCATTCTTCCTCTTTCCCGTTGTGCGTTTTCCCAGTAACGAGTCGGATCCCTGCCTGTGCACCATTTAAAATCAGGCAAAAAGGGTTCTTCGAGGTTCAGAGGAAGCGCGAGTCGAAGTTTCCCAGTGAGCGTGCAGCTGTACAGCAGGACCCGGTGCGGCGTGAGGCGCCTCAGACCCCAGGGCCCTGGGCCGGGTGCAGGCGAGCGGCCTGTCCGGGGCGGGACCCCGCAGCACGGCCCAGCGGTGGTGTCCGGGGGCTTCCACCCGGGCGTGCGGTGCCCTGTCCTGCCACCCCGTCCCCACCGCGTGGCTCGTCTGCTCCTCAGGATCTGATCATCCACGTGAGGGACGTGACCCACCCTGAGACGGAGCTGCAGAAAGCCAGTGTCCTGTCCAGCCTGCACGGCCTGCGCCTGCCCACCCCCCTGCTGGACTCCATGCTGGAAGTTCATAACAAGACGGACCTGGTGCCCGGGTGAGTGCACCCCTGCCTACCCACGGCCCCACGACCCCACGACCCCTGCCCGCCCACGGCCCCACTGCCCCACGACCCCACGACCCCATGACCCCTGCCCGCCCACAGCCCCACGGCCCCACGACCCCACGGCCCCACGGCCCCACGATCCCTGCCCGCCCACGACCTCACGACCCTACGACCCGCACCCGCCCATGGCCCCACGGTCCCATGACCCCACGGCCCCACGGCCCCACGATCCCTGCCCGCCCACGACCTCACGACCCTACGACCCCCACCTGCCCATGGCCCCACGGTCCCATGACCCTTGCCCGCCCGTTACCCCATGACCCCACGGCCCCACGACCCCTGCCTGCCCATGACCCCACGACCCTACGACCCCCACCCGCCCACGACCCCCGCCTGCCCATGACCCCCGCCTGCCCATGACCTCATGACCCCACGGCCCCACGACCCCTGCCCGCCCACAACCCCACAACCCTACGACCCCACCCGCACAGGACCCCACGACCCTACGACCCCCGTCCACCCATGACCCCACAACCCTATGACCCCGGAGCCTCGTGCCTGGCGGGTGCCGGCGGGGCACCAGTGTGACGGGGGCCGCGCCGCGACGGACGAGATCAGGCTGCGTTCGTCTTCCCGGGGCGCGTCCCCCTGCTCTCAGGAAGACAAGGGGGTCAGAGCGCCCTTCTCCCACCTGCTGTGAGGGACTTTCACACGCAAGCAGCCACAGGCCAGCAGACCTGCAGTGTTGGGGTCTTCTGTTCTGAGTCCCCTCACCCCATGGACCCCGTATTTCCCTGCATCCTTATCGTGGTTTCTGTGCTGTTCCCGTCCGACTACCTGACGCACACGGAGGTGGTCCCGGTGGGAGCTCGGGGGGCCGGCGTCCTGGGGGACCCTCGCTCCATCTCTCCGAGGCTGAGCCGCGTCTGGGCTGCCCCCGTCCAGGTATAGCCCGGCGGAACCCCAGGCTGTGGCCGTGTCCGCCCTGCGGGGGCTCGGGCTCTCAGAGCTGAAGGCGCGGCTGGAGGACGCCGTCCTGAGAGCCACGGGGAGACAGGTCCTCACCCTGCGGGTCCGGCTGGCGGGCGCCCAGCTGAGGTGCGTGGGGCTGGCCTGGCGGGGGAGGGGCCGTGGCCGTGGCCGTGCAGGGGGTGCAGGTGCGGGGGACGCCATGGAACGGGCGCGGCACCAGCACGCAGAGGAGCCGCGCGGTTTCCGAGGTGGCCCACCGCGAAGCTGGGTTCCTCAGCCCGCGTGCGGGGCCAGCGCGCTGTCGGTGCGCGGGCCGGGGCAGGCCACGGGTGGGGGCGACAAGGCGGTGCGCGGCCCGGGGACGGAACTGCCTCGGTGGAGTCCCTTCCGCACACGCGCCCTCTGCCCTCTGGCACGCCCGCAGCTGGCTGCATCAGGAGGCCACCGTGCAGGCCGTGGACGTGATTCCCGAGGCCGGGGTGGCCGATGTCACCGTCGTCATCAGCAAGTCCGCCTACGGCAAGTTCAGGAAGCTCTTCCCCGCGTGAGCGGACGTCGTGTCCGCCGCCGTCTCTGGGCCTCCTGCCGCCCCCTCCGTGGCCGCTCCGGGAGGAGGGGCCGGCAGCCGGACGTCGAAGGTCAGCTTGCCGGTCGACTGAGCGGCTCCTCTGCCGGCGGACAGCGCGTGCCTCGAGAGAGTGGACGTGCCTCCCGCGGGGTCCGGCCGCAGGACACGGCTCCCTGCTGCGTCCACGCGGGGGCCGCCCTGCAGGAGGACGTCCCGCCCGTGCCGGCCGAGAGGGGGCCGGTGGCGGCTTCCCCGTCCGCCGCGTGTCGCAGACTCAGCAGCCAGGCCTCCTGCTCCCCACGGAGCGCCCTGGATGTCCGGACGGTCTCCCGGAGGCCCGGAAGCCTCTCGGCACAGGCCGTGGGAAAACACGGCGCGTCCTTGAATCGGCACGAAACGGGGGTGCTCCGCGCTCGCCGGCAGCCGGCTGGGACGGGGGCAAGGCTGGAGGGACCACAGCTTTGCCACGGCCGTCAGGGACTGGGGCTGTCTTCACCAAAGCTCCCAGGACACAGGACAGGACGCCGGTCCCTCTGCCGTTAAGAGACGTTGCTCAGACATTGCAGAGGGGCCCGAGCCCAGTGCTGTTCCCCGTTCTCCGGAGGGGACGGTGACGTGAGTGCCCACACTGTTGCCACCTGGGACCGTGTCGTGCTTGGTTTGCCCCTTCGATGCGTGCTCACCCTTACAGCGGTGCTGTGGGAGTGATTCCAGATCTCGGAACTCTGGGATTAAGGAAAAAACACCCGCACCCTGCCTGGGGGTCTGCGGGGCGGGGGAGGCTTTCTTGCGGACAGGGAGCGTTCTCCTCACTGCGGCGTGAGATGAGAAGACGGCTTGGGGAAGCGGGTCGCCGCATTGCTGGCGCGGAAGACGGGGGGACGCTGGCAGTCGGGGACAGCAGGGAGCACGGGGACCGTGGAAGCCGGGTTCCCACCCGCAGGCCCCATCCCTGACGTGGGCCCCGGGAGACCCCCGTCGGCGTGCTGGCCTGCGGGACCGTTAGGAGAATACATGGGTGTGCTCCGAAGTCCGCACGTGTGGTCGTCTGTCCCGTGGCTCTGGGACGCTGGCACGTGCGGGGTCCTGCGGTACGGGCGGGCGGGACCGGACGACAGCGCCCCGCGTGCTGGCTGTGTGCTGGGCGGCCTCTCGCGGTCTTCCCACGGGGGCCCCGAGGGCTGAGTGCGCGGCTGAGATGAGGTCCCGTGGTGCGGTCGGGACCGCACGGTGGACAGGGTGGTGTGAGGGTCCTGCACGGCATCGTCGGGGCCGGTGAGGCAGATTAGGGGAGCACGAGGTCCCCCAGCACTGGGCAGGGTGGTGGACGGAGAGGGCACGCCAGCGCACGGTCCTCACCGGCCCCATGGCCAGGGCGGGCTGCGGGACAGCGCAGGTGTGCTAGTGGCATCAGGACGGCTGCTGCCCTAGGACGGCGGACCCGTCGAGACCCGCCCGGCTTTCTGGTTTACTCGACTCAGCCCCTGGGGGGTTGGGGCTAAGGGGTCTCTGAAGGGGGGCAGCAAAGCTCCTGCACGGGCCACCCCAGCTCCCAAGGCGCAGCCCAGTCCACGTGCCCCTAAGAATGTGCCAGCTCTACCCTGAACGCCCGCGGCCATGCATTCTGCCCGGGTACTATGTCGGGGGCGCCCACGTGCCTCCAGGCCCCACTGGGCTCTGGCCGTTCCATCCCAATTCCTCCCTGTGCAGGAGACGGAAGGAAGGGGTGCCCGTGGGGTCAGGCCTCTGTCCCTCACTCTCCTGGCATACCCGCCCCCACCTGGTGTCCCCACCCCAAGGCCTGGAGACTGCAGAGTCCTGACATCCACTGTGGATGCTTAGTGAAGGGGGGCACAATGAGGGGCAGCAGCTCCAGGGGGCATGCAGCAGAGGGTGGGAGCCTGGGAGGCACCGGGAAGGAGAGTCAGGGGCCTGGGAGGGAGCGTTGGGGGGCTTCCAGGGGCTTGGAAGGGTCGGGGGGCTTCCAGAGGCCTGGGAAGGTCGGGGGGCTTCTAGGGTCTGTAAGGGAGGGTCAGGGGGCTTTCAGGGGCCTGGGAGGGAGAGTCAGAGGGCTCCAAGGGCCTGGAAGGGAGGGTCTGGGGGCTTTCAGGGGCCTGGGGGGGTGGAGGTCTTCTGGAGTCTGGGAGGGAGATTCAGGGGGCTCCGAGGACCTGGAAGGGAGGGGCGGGGGCTTCTGGGGTCTGGGAGGGAGATTCAGGGGGCTGTAAGAGAGTGGAATGGAGGGTCGGGGGGCTTCCGGGGCCTGGGAGGGAGGGCCAGAGGTTTGGGGGGAGAACAGAGAGACGGTGCGAGGCTCCTGTTGGGCATCCCCAGAGCACGGAGCTCTGTCTGGCCCGTGGAGTCGGGGGCAACCTGCAGGGCTCCCCGAGGGTGTTCTGGATTGCCGGCACGGCCCGGAAATCGCGGCATCCCTCACCAAACATAGAGCCAGACCCGGAAAAGGCCTGATTTGATTCTCAAGAGAACACATTCAGACCCGGACTAAAGCGTCTTGTTGAAGACGGAACCCTAAGAAGACAGAACGCCTGGGGCTCTTTCGTCATAGGAGGAATGTTCCAGAACGCAGAGTACTAACCACTATACGATCACGGCCAGGAGGAATGTTCCAGAACGCGATACTCCCGGAACTCCCTGTTCGTGGGGAAGAGAAGTAAGACAGGACGACTGGGATTCCCCGTTGGGCTGAGAATCTGACACGGCCTAAACCTCACGTGCGAAGGACGGGCTTCTGTGACCTTTGGGGTCATGACGTTCGAGCCCTGAGTCCCGGGAAACAGCCCCTAGCAGCAGCCTGACCGGCCGTGGAGGGGAGAGCTTGGGTCTCACCGGACCCCGGGCCTGGACCTCAGGGAGGTCAGCCACGTACTCCCCTGTCCCAAGGGAAGGGCCGGTGTCGCCTGGGGTGGCCGGGGAAGCTCAGGCGCCCGCACAAGGCCCTGGGGTTTCCGTGGGGAAGGAAGACGGGAGAGCGCACCGGGCGGGCTGTCCAGCGTGAGGACCGGTGGAGGGCTCTGGGCGACAGGCCCCGTCCCGGGACGCTGGGACGGCGGGAAATCAGGCCCAACTCGCCCCACGGCGGTGCCCAGAGCCGGAGCGTCCGGCGAGCAACGGGCAGGGCTGCGGCGCCGTCTTCCCGGCCGCGTCCGCTCAGCTCCCGTCCCCGCGTCCCCCTCTGGGGATCCGGCAGTGCCGCCGACCCCGTCGTCGTCACGGAGTTCATTGTGGGGCCTGGGCCCGCGGGGGGGCTGCCGACCGCTCTGGCAGTGGCCGGCGTTTTAACCCATCACGTGGGTTTGGATGAAGGCGCGCAGACACCTTCTGTAGGGATCGCGGTCGCAGGCTTCACCGGGAACGGCACGGGCACGGGGAAGCACAGGACTCCTCCGGCTCGCTTTATTGGGATTTCGCTCGCGCGAAGCCCGCCCTGCGTCCAAGGACCGGGCGAGGCGGTGCAGCCTGTGAGCTCCGGGCGCTCCCCCATCGGGGCGACGCGTGAGCCTCGGAGGACGGGGCGCTTCTGTCCCGGGGAAGACACGTGCTCCCACGTCTGCCGTTCATGTGCGGGGATCCGCTAGCCCGGACGGGGGCCGTCCCAGCGCCGTCCGCAAGGCCCCAGACGCAGAGCCTCGGCACCGAGGAATGAGACGGTACCGGGAACGTCCTGGTGGCCGTGCGCGGTGCAAACACACGGACCTTGAGAAACCATGGAACGGGGAGACGGGAACGGTGACCAGTGCCCAGCCTGGCTCTGGGAGACGGGAACAGTGACCGGCGCCGAAACCAGAGACGGGACCGGGAAGCTCAACTTCGGACACGGTTGAGGGCAGCCTCCCAGCGGGGCGGACGCACTGGGCAGCGCGCGGGGCCGGGGCCGCCGGCAGGAGGTCGGAGCAGCACAGACTGGCCGCTCCGGGGGCTGGTTGTGAGGACGAGGACGCCACGGCAGCGACCGGCATGGGCACATCTGCCGGTCACACCCACGTTCCCGTCCCGCCACAAAGACGTGGCTACGGGAGGCCTCTGGGAAGGGGGAGGGAGTGTGTGCACGGCAGCCCTCGCCATCGGACGGCCCCTCACGGGCCTTCCTTTACCATCCGGGAAGCCGACAGCCCCCAGGGCCCACGGTCCTCGGGCAGACACGCAGGCCGTGATGCCATGACAAAGAGAAGGACCTTCTCCCCGTGTCCGTGATTTTCTCACTGGGATTCCGGCGCGCCCAGTCCTACCCAACAGACAGGGTATGACGGGGCCTCACGCGGCTGCTGGAAGCCATGAGGATGTCCTCCTGCTGCCCTCGAGGCCCCAGGGGAAGGGACGTCGCACGGCGGCCACAGCCCCGCCTGGGCTGCACCTCGAGCAGACCCCGGGTTCCGTCCGTCCGTCCTCTCTGTTGTGAGCACACGGCACCTTGGGCCGTGACCGGGTTCCGTGAATCCGCCCGGGGAACGCCGAAGACCTGGGAAGCCCGGGGCCACCCCCGGGGACGCCCGGACGTCGGGGGGAGGCAGGGAGCCCGCCCCGGGTCCACGCTGCCCGCCGCAGTCCGCGGGAGCTGCGGAAGGGTCAGCATCGAAGCAGCTTCTCGTTGAGTCTTATGACGTCGCCCACGAACGCGTCCGCCCCGATGAAGTCGCCCGCGATGATGTTGGTGCACTGAGCGCCCGGCCCCGGGCTCTGCTCCCGGACCCACGCACGGAGGCACGGCAGGCTGGGGAGCGTCATCTTCCTGAGGGACTCGGTCGGGTGGCCCAGCACGTAGGCCAGGTTCTCCGTCAGGTTGATGCCCGCCACGAACAGCCCACCTGAAGCAGGAGGAAGAGAGGGGTTCGGGGGTTGCGGACGCCCGCCTCACGCCCCGCTGGCCCCCCTTCCCTCCCACGTGTCCTCACCAGAGCTGGAGAGTTCCAGCGGCAGAAGGACACACGTGTCCGTCAGTGCGGTGCTTGTCCCCCAAGAGTGGGCGGAAGCACCTCCCAGAGATGTCCGTGGCCCGACCCCCACGTGGTGCACGGAACCATGTGCCAGAGACGTCCACGTCCCGACCCCCACGTGCTGGATCGAACCACGTCCCCAGAGACGTCCACGTCCCGACCCCCACGTGGTGCACGGAACCATGTGCCAGAGACGTCCACGTCCCGACCCCCACGTGCTGGATCGAACCACGTCCCCAGAGACGTCCACGTCCCGACCCCCACGTGGTGCACGGAACCCTGTGCCAGAGACGTCCACGTCCCGACCCCCACGTGCTGGATCGAACCACGTCCCCAGAGACGTCCACGTCCCGACCCCCACGTGGTGCACGGAACCATGTGCCAGAGACGTCCACGTCCCGACCCCCACGTGCTGGATCGAACCACGTCCCCAGAGACGTCCACGTCCCGACCCCCACGTGGTGGGCGGAATCATGTCCCAGAGACTCTCCGTGCGGAATCCGTGTTCTGCCGTGCGGAGGGACCGTCCGCGCACCCACGCGTGTACCACGAACGCCGGGCTGCGTCCACTCAGAGCTTTTCAAGCACCGTGGGACTCGCACCCAGTGGGAGCCCAGGCTCAGCCGGGTTTGGGCCTACAGCGGTGCCCCCGGTCGCACCCCCGTGGCGTTGGAACCACACAGACCTTCCCCACGGCACGCGTCACAGGGGCACCGCATGCCGGCGTCTGCTCCGTGACAACGGGCCACGGAGCACAGCAGGAAGCCGGCGGTCCCTGCCGCGTCGGGGCGTCACACGAGCGGCCGTCCGTGGAGAGGCGCACGGAGCTAGCAGAAGCACGCGGCACGGCGTGGCACACGTGTGGCCCCTCGAGTCTGTCTGCACCGGTGGCTCTGTCGGCCCCTAACACGGCCGTCGATGGAGTTGACTCCGGGACCCACTGCCTGCTGGGCCGACCGGGACCCACGACCACACGGCGTCACCGGCCACTGCTGCGGAGCAGGACACGGAACAACACGGCCGGGACGCTCCGAGTCGCCCCTGGAGACACACACCCTTGGGCACGGCTAGGAAAGAGTAAAGCCGTGGTCTGCACCATCAGCAGAAGGTCCCTCTCTTCAAGCCAGTGGTGCCGCCCAGCCCAGGGGCCTCCGCCACAGCAGGGAGCGGGGCCGGTCGGCAGCGTGTTGGGCAGAAGCAGCCTCACGAAGCCCTCAGACCACGGGGCCCTGTGGAAACACGTGGCCCTGCGCGCATTGCCACAAGGAGTTCACACGAGCCCACGAGCCCTGCACCCGCCCGGTCTGAGCCAGAGGCAGGGCAGCCCGCTGGGGCACGGGGGACGGAGTGTGCGAGGGGTGAGCGCCTGGGGTCCTCCGCCGGCAGCACGGGCGGCGTGCCATGCTGGCCGCCCGGGGGGTTCCCCGTGGAGAGCCCTGTCCCCTCTGGGAGGGGGACTCCACGCAGCCATTGTACAAAGGAAGCACCAGACCCAAGTGAGATGGGAAACGGACAACGGGGGACAGGGGTGCAGTCGCAGAGACGGACAGACAGCTCAGGCAGGGGGAGGCAGAGAGGGCGGACGTGCCACTGCGGGTCGCGGGCGTTCCTCACGCCTCGTCCTCAAATACAGCAACCAGGTCCCCGCTACGCTGGGGTCCGCCGGCCCACGCCCGTACCCGCAGCAAGCGCCCGCTGCACGGACGCTCAGGAGCCACCGGCCACTCTGTCCCGGCTCTTTCACACTCAACCGTGCACAGCGCGTCCGTGTGTGAGTACGGACTCCCACGGCGCTGCGGGACGCCGGAGCCACAGCGGCACGGCGGAACCCTCGGCAGCCTGTGGACACGACACGCACCTCGGCATGGATACGACACGCGTGCACACGCGTGCACACACGTCACGAGGAAGTGTGTGCCTGTCTGTGTGTCTGCACTTGTCCACTCCCACGTGCACACACTCGTCTGTGCACGCCCACGAGTATCCATGTGCAAGCATCGCCATCTGCACATGTATGTGTGCGGACGCGTGTGCACACCCACACAGGGCATCCGTATTACACGTGCATCCGCATCCGTGCGCGTCCACGTGCACACACACATCGTGTGCCCACACGTGTGTGCATGCATGTTGTGCACATGTCTGGGTCCATGTGTGTGCATGCACATTTGCACATGCCCACACATATGCACACACCCACACACTTGCACAAGCCCACACACGTGCACACACGCACACGGACCCAGTTATGTGGGTCTGCATCTCTGTACGCATGCACACGTGAGCACACGCACTGTGGTGTGTCGACATAACGCACACATCTGCATCCACGTACACAGCAGTGCACACACACATGCGTGCACACACCCACAGGCACGGGTACCGTGTTTCCACGTATCCGCCTCCGAGTGCATGCACACACTTGTACACGCGTGTTCACACCCCCACGCGTGCATCCGTGTTATGCACACACACACAAGAGAGACGACGTCCAAACTTCCTTGCTGAGAGCCAGAAGCCAGCCAGTGTGTGACCTGGCTGCAGGCTGGGGTCCCGTGAGTGGACGGGACGTGCTCACCTGGGCGGCCGCAGCTCTTCATGCGCTCCAGGTAGCGGATGAGCTCCTGGGGTTTCACTTGGTCGCCCCACCAGTAGGGGATCCCAGGCCACAGCTCCGCGTGCCGGTTCACAACAGTGTCCTCCTCGTAGGAGAGAATGACCTGCTGGCCGCGTGACCACATCTGGCTCAGTGTCGGCACCTCCTAGAGGGGAGCGGGATGGCGCTGAGAGACGGTGATGGTGGGGGACCAGGTCGTCAGAGACACTGGCGCTGGGGGACCGGGACGTCAGAGAGACAGTGGTTTTTGGGAACCGGGGTGTCAGAGAGCCAGTGGTGCTGGGGGACCAGGGCGTCTGAGACAGTGGTGCTGGGGTATCAACGGCGCTGAGTGTGACCTGAGGAGCAAAGGAGGTGGCGCTCCTGTGCCCGGGCAGCGCAGGGGCCTCTGGCAAGCTGCACTCTGCACGGGACGAGCGGGTCCTTCTCCTCTCAGGGCATCCAGAGGACCAGAGCCTCAGGCCGCAGCTGGCTTCTCCCCAAACCACGCACAGCAGAGCCAGCGGGTAAGCCCACCCTTCCAATCCCGGCCCACCCCCCGGCCCCAGGGGCCCTCCTCACCCCTCGCGGACACAGCATGTCCCCGAAGATGTTCCTGATGCAGGCGACCAGGTACTCGTGGAGGCCGTCCGTCATGCCCTCGAAGTCCCTGCAGGCCAGGATGACCACCTCCCGGGGGTGGCTCTCCAGCCACTCGGAGATCTCCGTGAGCGTGTCCTGCACAGGGGACAGAGCGGCTGGTTCGCACCCTACCGAGAGGGGCCGGGGTGCTGGAGGACGCTGGAGGACGCTCCCGCGGGCCCGAGGGTCTTCTCAGGGGACAAGGGGGTTGGGTCCCGCACGAACGCAGATGTACGGCGGACCGCCGGGCCACCGCCCCACTGCTCCGGGGCAGAAGCACACGCGTGGGTGTGCCTGTGTACGCGTGTGCATGTGTGTGACTGGTGTCTGTGTGCTCGCTCGGGGGGCACCGAGGTGTGACGTCTGCAAGGGCCGGGGGCCCGCCGAGGCCAGCCAGGGGCCCGTGGAACGTGGTCCCCCCGCGGGGTGTCCTGACCGCACCCACACTGCAGGGCTTGCCGCGCGGGGGGGACGGGCTGCCCCAAGCAGGGGGGACGGCCGACGGCGAGACGTCCTACTTAGATGTGGTCGCGGCCGGAGGAGGTGGAAGACACCGCGGGCCAAACGTGGGCGGACACGGGGCCCCACTGTGGCAAACTCCCAGACGCACTAGAGGACCCAGGAGCCTGGGCGCAAGCTCAGAAAGGCGCCCGGCCACGAGTCCCGGAGGCCGGCTTTCTCCCACGTGCAGGGTCACGGGTGTGCCCCGCGGTGGAAGCTGTCCCCCCGCAAGCCCGGAAACCTCCACCAGCGCCCTCGTTGCGCCCCCGCGAGCCCCACACGTCCACCCGTGTCCCCAGGAACACCCCCCGCGCCCGCGAACCTCCACCAGGGCCGTGGTGTACACCATGTGCACAAAGTGCAGGTTCTTCTCCGAGCCGTCCCGCATGTGAGCGACCCGCAGGTCCAGGTACCGCACGCCCGCGTCCAGCTGCTCCGTGACACTCAGCATCTGCAGACGAACAGCCGTGGTCACCGCCAGGGACGGCGTGGTCCCCGCCTCGGCCCACGGCCTGCATGGGGGGCTCAGACTCGCGTTGGAGCCGCCCGGCCCGAGCCCCGCGGTAGGAAATCCCGTCAGGAGGTGTTGGTGCTTGCCGGGGCTCGGGAAGCCACGGGGGCCCTGCCTTCGGGAACACGCTTTCCTGGAGACACTGGCCACCGAGGGCCACGGAGGGAGGCTGGCTTCCAGACGTCGTGCAGGGTCCTGCTTCCCTCCCTTCCCAGGCTCTCGTCAGGAAGGAAGCCTCTCCGGGCCTCAGTAGCACTGGGCTGGTTCCGTGAGCCCATCTGGTCGCTCGGGGGGGGTGCGGCTCAGGCTGCACCGGGGCGGGAGGATCCGCTACAGTGGCCACGGTCCCAACACCCCAGCACCAGCACCAGGAGAGGCAAGAAGGAATCCGCAGACGGTCAAGGGAAGAAAAGGCTGTCCCCTTCCCGGCAATGTCGTATGGGAAAAGGCACGAATTTCCACGGAAATAACATTTACGCCCTGGGTGGCCTTGCGGGGAACTTGCATTCATCCTGCTAGTCCCCCCGGCCGACAGACCGGGACACTGAGGTTGGGGAGACCACCCAGAGGCCCGTGTGCACGCCGGACCCAGCCAGCAGGGGTGACGCCCGACTGCGTGGTCCCTGCCTCGGCCCACGGCCTGCGTGGCGGGCTCACGCCGCAGCCCCCCGCCACCTCCATGCGCAAGCACCCTGGAGGGACCTGGGTGCTTGGGGTGGGGTCTTGCTCAGAGACCCCGAGTTCTCAAGAGGCCCAGAATCTGGGCAGGGGAATTCCGCCGTGCCGGCGACTCCCAGGGGACGGGCCAGTCCTCCCTCGGTGACCCCCGGGTCTCCCACCGCTGTGCCCAGGACTGTAATCCCACTGCCTTCTCGGGGGACGTGCTGGCTGCAGAGAACTGAGGAAACAGACCGTTGTCTCCCCAAATATCCCCTCACGCACTTGAGCTGTACTTTGAGACAGTAACTGGGGGCTCCTTGTCGTAATGTCTGGAAAACAGCAAAGTCTGGAGAAGACAGCAACGTGTCCCTCAATGTGTCGGGGGACACAACCAGCCAGCCACGGGGCACAGAGGCCCCACTTACAGGAGCACTGGGCAGCCCTCCTCCCTGTTTGCCGCTCCGTGTGTGTGCCCCAGAAGCTAAGTCATGCCCCGTCCCCCGTCCTGTCTTCCCGAGGGTACTCAGTTCCATGGTCATGGCACGTTCTGTGCCAAACCACGCACTGTGTGCACACGTCCCAGTGTGGGGACGCACCAGGACAGGGTCCACTGACCCCCCCACGTCTGCTGCCGGTGTGCAAGCGTGGCTGGTTATGTCCTGCATGGGGCTGCCTGACGGATCCTGCCCTTGCAACAGCGTCTGGCCCGCAGCACACCGTAGACGTCCTCACAGCCCACCCCATAGTTGCTCCCCGGCACCGAGGGAACCCAGGACCCAGGAACTCCTGCACCGAGGGATCCCGGCACCGAGGGACCCTGGCACCGAGGGACCCTGGCGCAATGGCCCCCAGCACCATGGGACCTGGGCACCAGAGGGTCTCCCTGGCTGCAGTGAACCCGCTCTCCTGCCCACAGGGAGAAGGCTTCTCACCTCCGCCTGGGGAGGCACCGGAAGAACCCGTCAGGAATGTGGTTTCTCCGCATTCCAGACCCAGACCCACAGGCGGGAAAGGTTAATGTTGTCCTTGGGCCTGAAGTTCCCAGAGCCCAGCAATTACACAGGTCAGAGCCAGAGGGGCGGGTTGGGGGGGACCCTGGAGCAGGAGAGCCTGGAACCAGAAAACACAGACCCCTGAGCCCCGCCCCAGGTGGAAGTGAGGGCTGAGCTGTTCTCCGGGTGGGCGTCCTGCTCTGCGCTCTGCTGTCCCCACTGGGCGCCCCCGGCACCCTCTCCCGCTTGCTGGCTAAGGCTCTGCTGGTGTCAGCCCCAAAGCCAGCTGCCTGTACCCCAAGAGGACAGACTGGGTCACCCTGATCTTCTCCAGCACGGCCCCCCACCATGAGGACACCCCAGGTCACCCTGACCTTGCTCGGCACCCCTCCCCCACGAGGAGACCCCTAGGAGACAAAGGCTGGACAGGGAGGATGGAGCCAACCCTAAGTGGAGAGGACAGGCTGACCGAGGGACAGGACACCCTCTCCCTGGCCTTCCCTGCACAGTCCGCCTTTACGCCTTTCCCTGCACACACCCCCGGCCCTTCCGTGCACACCCCCTCCCTGCCCTTCCCTGCACACCCCCTCCCCGCCTGTCCCTCCACTCCCCCTCCCTGCCCTTCTCTGCACACCCCCTCCCTGCCTGTCCCTGCACACCCCCTCCCTGCCTGTCCCCGGGCATTCCCTACAGAAACTGGTCGTTGCCATTCTGTGTGATCCTTTTCACAGGCGAAGAGACCTCGGGACACCCGCACAGCTCAGGGGTGTTTCCCAGGACTGAGGGCTCCCCAAGGCCACCTGGAGGCAGAAGATGCCGGCCTCCAGCCTCCGCAGGGAGGGCCTGCCTCCCGCCCCGCCCACTTCCCAAACTGCAGACTGCCCCCCGCAACCCCCGGTCTTGACCACTGGGCTATGGGGGTCCTGCGGGTTCTGCTTCTCTGCGGGGCGGGTGCGGGGTCCGATTTCCACTGCACTCCCCCCATCACAGGGGTCAGGGCACCTCGCTGCCGGGAGGACGCGGGTCACCCCGTGCTGACCAGTACCTGGGTGGTGGACCACCGGAGCACCACGGGGCGGGTGACACAGGGCAGGACCTTGCCCAGCAGCTGCAGCAGCCGTGACTGGGCCTGGGAGATGGGCGACGTCTTGTTCAGGCAGTAGGTCATGGTGTCGTGGCTTCCTGCAAGCAGACACAGGGGACGTTGCACGGCAGCCTCCTGGGCTGTGTGCTCCGAGGGCACGTGGGGAACGCGCAGCATCAGGTGTGACCGGTCGTTGCCCAAGACGCACGCCCACCGGACGGCTGCAGAGTGAGCAGAGGGTCATCCAGAACCGAGGGGCCTCGATCCAGGGGCAGGGGTCCTGATACGAGACCGAGGCGCGGAAACGGAGGCAGAGGACGGGCGCCGGGACCCCAGGCACCTCCCTGGGGGGGACCCCAGACATCACCGTGGGGACAGCCCTGTGCAAAGCGGGCCGTCTCCCCACAGAACCCGGGATGGGCTCCTGGCTCCCGGAGGCGTCCACACCACAAAGAGTTTAAGGTTTCCCAGAAACCTCTGTAAAGCAGAGTAAGTACGGGAGACTTTTTCTACGAGGTGCTAATGGACGTGTGTCATATCGGAACGAGCTCTGGAAAGAAATCAACCAGCTCAGCCGGTCCGACGCGCTGCTGGGGACCCGCCGGACAACGGATCGCAGTCCCGTGTTCAGAGACGGACGCCATCAGACCAGCTTCAGTTTCTGTCAGGAGGCGTCCCGACCAGGGGACGCGCGGGTCCAGCCGGCACGCGGCTAACGGCACAGATCAGGCCAGACTCCCGTGTCCTGGGTCCCGCCCACGGTATCCCCGGATGTTGGCAGATTTTCATGCACGATGAAAGCACGGAGTTCTCTGGGGACACGTGGACACGGTCCCCAGTGGAAAAGTAACGAGGAACACAGGACTGGAAACGGTGGGATGTCCCCAAGCTGGGCTAACTCCCATCCCAAACACATCCCCAAGACGCGTCTGTCCAAATGCCCACACGGTGGGCAGAACGTGATCCTCCAACAGGTTCCCCCCAAAGCCCCTGGAGGGGGACGTGGATCCCACACGGCAGAAGGCAGTGTGCAGACCAGGTTCGAGGGTCGAGCGGGAGATCTTGGATGACCCGCTGGCCGGATCTTGCCTTCAGGGACCTCCTAACAGGGAGGTGGGGTCGGAGTCAGAGGACGGTAGCGGAAGGGACGTTGCGGGCCTCGAGGTCGAGGAAGGGCCCGTGAAGCCAGACACAGCAGAGAAACAGAGTCTCCCGGGAGCCTGCAGAAGGAGCTGGCCCCACAGGCACGCAGAGGTCAGAACGTGCCCAGTTCTGGGCCCCAGAACTGTGAGGTCACAGCCGTGTGTGATGAGGAACAACCAGGTGTGGTCCTTCGTTAAAGGGGCCGGGGACACTCCCACTGCCACCCGGACTGGTGGTGCCTTCGGGTCCAGGACTCCTCCCCAGCAGCACTGGGCTGTCCGCTGTCCCGCACAGCTCTGGCTCCCCCACATCTGCGGCTCCCCCACATCTGCCTGCTAAGGGAGCTATTCGGCCCACACCTTCTCTGGAGGCCACATGTTCTGAGGGGCGTCCAGGGGATGGAACCCCAGGACGGGCGCACCTCTGGGCCCTTGGTCCCTTCTCACCTCCCGGAATGACTCCCTGCTGATCCCCAGGACACCTACCCCCCCACCCCATCTCGACTGCACGCAGAGCACTTGGGACCCACAGAACACACGCCCCCACCAGGAAAACAGCCCCCCCCCGGCAGGGGAGAGGGGAGACCCCAGTGACTCGGGTCACCAGGAAGTACACGCAGGGCCACAGCTGTCCTCCAGCAAGGTGGGGAGGCCGGGTTAGGGTTAGCTTCTCGGTGGCTACGTATCCTCTTCTGTGTCTTACAAGGACCCCGGTCGCTGCGTTCAGGACGGGCCCGACCCAGGAGGAGCATCTCACATCCTTCCCTTCTTCATACTGGCAAAGACCCATTTGCACAAAAGGCCCCATTCCAAGACTGGTGGCGGGGACATGAATTTCTGGGGCACCGGCCAGTGCCTGCAACTGGGTTTGTGCGGGGACACAGCCTGACCCCCGGGGCTCTCTCATCTGTGAGTCCTTCAAGCCAGGGACTCTGGCGGTGGGAGTCCCTCGGACGGGACCACAGGCCGCCGTCTGGGAAATGCGCACACTGTCTTCTGCCCCATCCCCATGAACCAGATAAACTGCGTATGCGGGGTCCTCAAAAAGTCATAAAAGTCCGGGGGGCACCTGGGCGTCCGTCAGTTAAGCATCGGCCTTCCTTTTGGGCTCAGATCACGATCTCGGGATCCTGAGATCCAGCCCCACAACGGGCTCTGAGCTCTGTTGGGATTCTCTCCCTCTGCCTCTCCCCAACCCCACACTGGCACTTTCCCTCGGATTAGTACATCCTTGAAAGAAAGAAGAAGTTGTACAATTCCCGAAGAAAACCACAGGTGCGTATGAAACTATGGAAAAACATCAAAAACTGCGGAAATCCACCCAGCTGAGAAATCCGCCGCTTTTGAGGGAGGAATTTTTGCTACCGCGTGGCCGTGGCCGTGCAGACACACGGTGGGATCGGCCACGCTTCTTTTCTGCAAACAGGGAAGACGGGCAGGGCCCGCCACGGCTCCCGCCGCCCCCGGAGCCCCAAGGGCCCCGGCGGAACCCAGCAGGCCTGACTCGGGGCGCCGGGTCATTGGATCACACGGTCCCCAACGTGCTCCCTGTGATCTCATTGTGGGTCGGACCCACTTGGGACCCTCAAGGCTCCAAATGCAGGAGACACTCAGCGCGCGGATGGGGAGTGGCGGACGCATCTGTGAGAAACCAGCGGGTTCGCTGCGCGGAGGGACAGACCGGCAGGGACGCTTTACCCCGAATCCCTATGCTGCGACGAAGCCGCCCTCCCCCGGGGTCCGCACGTGCCCGCTGGGCTGCGTTAGAGAAGAAGGAGAAGGAAAACACTCACGCAGGGTGTGTCTGTGTACGTGTGTGCCTTATTCTGTGTGCATGTGTGCGAGTTCACGCACACATCTGTACCTGTACCGTGTGTGTGTGCACACCTGCCTGTCTTGTGTGCATGTGTGTGCAGGTCCATCACACATCTGTACCTGTACCGTGTGCGTGTGCACGACTGACTGTCTTGTGTCCATGTGTGTGCAGGTCCATCACACCCCTGTACCTGTACCGTGTGCGAGTGTGTGCACCGCATGAGCACAGGTGTCTGCCAATGCTGCGTACATCCGCGTACGTGCTCCCTGCGGTCTCCCCACACCCGAGCCCCATCCCATGGCGGCAGCTTCCCCGCCGGGGACGCGGAGCCCTCACCTGGGATGGAGAGCTGGTGGAGGGGCACGTCCCAGAGCACCGGGCACAGCGCTGACATCCAGTCCGCATTTGTGCTGCACGGCAGGCTCCGGAAGCTGCCGGAAGTGCTCACCTGTCCGCCCATCGGAGTCCACCCCGTGCCACCTGAGGAAGGAAATGAAGTTTTGCAAAGGTCAACCGAGGGGACCCAGCTCCGGGCAGTGGGAAGGGGCTCACACAGCAGCCTGCAGAGCCCACGTGGTTTCCATCCTGCGGTTGCTGGCGTCCGAGGGCTCAGGTGAGCACCGCCCCCCCGCCCCCCCCCCATGGGGTGCTCGGCTCTGGTGCAAGGAAGCCAGCACACTCCCTTGCAGGCACCAGGGAGACGCCCTCGGCTAGGGGATGCTAAGGGGTCTCACGGGTCCTTAACCTACAGCCTCAGCCACTGCCTTCCAGCGTCTGCCGGCTGGTGCCCAGCACACACGGGTATGATCTCCGCTCACCATCAGCCGGTGGGTGGGCGTGGGTCAGCAACGGCACAGGAAAGGGAGCCCCAAGGACGTGTCCACAGTGCTCCGTGGGCCAGTGGGCAAGACCTCGCCCCTGGTCCACATGTGCCTGTCCACCATAGCCCGGCCTCCGGACCTGCCACCTCCACGCAGACGGGACACCCTCGGGGACAGAGCCTTGCCCCCAAGCCCTGACATAACATGCACTGGTTTCCCTGCAGGAGCCTGTCCTGGGCTGAGCTGTGTCCCCACCACCAGATTCCCACGTGACAGCCCTCGTGTCCTCTCCCTGGGTCACGGGCTGGGTTCAGAGCAGGAGCGCGTGAGGCGTGAGACCCGGGCCCACAGGGACCACGCAGCATGCTGGCCACCACGCAGGCATTCCCGATCCACCGTCTGCGAGGGACGAGTTCCCTCTGGTCTGCATGTGGCCCTTCCTCTGGCCAAGTCTCCCACTGTCGGAGCTCTGCCGGTACAGCGGCGCGGGGGGGGGGGGGGTGTCAGAACTGGCCTCCCTGAAATAACCCACTTTGCCATAAGGACGACTTTGAGCTGAAGGAGATTGTGAAAAGCCAAGACAAGAAAAACTCCCTGCCCTCCTCCTCTCTGCCTGAACGCGGCATAAACTTCTTTCCTGAAGCCATCCCTGCTCTGTCCCCTGCACCAGGAAAGGGAGGAATGTTTTCTCCGGGAAGGTCTGCATGACAAGCCTCACTAAGGAACACTTTCCTCCCCGTCGTGTCCCCCAAACATGTACCTTCTCATAATTGACTGTCGCTATGATGCCGACCCCGTTTTCCTCTGGCTTGTCGCCTCCCCTCGAATGTGTCACCCGTTGTTGAAATGGAAGGTAAGCCCGTAAGTCTATCTCCGTGAACCTCTTCTTTTCCGTGAAGGCCTCTGTACACGTACAGAATCAACCTTTTCTCCTGCCCATCTGTCTGTCATTTTATTTTGTATTTTATTTTATTTTTTGGACAAGCTCTATGCCCAACAAGGGGCTCGAACTCTCAACCCTAAATTCAAGAGTGGCATGTTCCACCCAGTGAGCCAGCTAGGCACTCCCGTCTTTCACCATTTTAGTTTGCAGGTCTCAGTCACAGAACCTAAGAGTGTAGGAAAAATTTCTTCCTGGTCTAGAATGCCTCTAGTACACCAAAAGCCAACACCGCTGGTTCTGCCTCATTCTGCCTCGGCAACAACAAACACGGGTCCTCTGCCTCGTCCATAAGAGGGTCCTTGACATACTCTACTGGCTCCCCTGCCATCCATCTTCACTTGTGGCCTATCCCAGAACTCTCTCAGCTCTCACTTGGTGTCAACAGTGTCCCTGCAGCAGTGAGTGTGGGACCCCAGACCTCCTGGGGCGGGAGGCTGACATTCACGCAGCTGGCGTCCAGGCGGTCAGGGGCTGGGCTGTGCCATACACACACACCCCCAGGAACCATTCCTTGACGTGCCATCCAGGCACGGATAGGCCACCACCTGCCCGGCACCCACGCAGGTGTCTGGAATGAAGTCGGATCAGGAATTGTGTAACCCCATCCTCAGGATTCTGTAAGTGTGTGTTGGCGAACCTCACCGGGGCGTGTGGGCAGCCTGGATGGGGACACACAGCCCCTGCATCCTTGTTAGGAGAACAGAGGCTGGGGGCCTGCCTCTCCCAGCTGCTGCCCCAGGGGCCTCTTCAAACGCAGCTGAAGCAGTGACAGGAGCCCAGCCCCATCCCAGTGGCCCCGGACAGGGGGCTCCGGTGAACCCTGGGATCTCCCAGGGACTCATCATTTTGCCTCCAAGGAAAATGACTCTCTGAGCTTCAGACTGAAGGCGGACAGAACACAGCCCCCCCCAACTCAGAATGTGCTCTTTGGGCATGACGGTTGTTCCCAGCGAGGAGCACCACAGAGAAACTCCAGAACAAGCCACACGTTCCCCCGCGGTTCCCAAGCAGAGACAGGAAGTGTCCCTCCATCCCGCACCTGGGAGAGGTCCTCAGGGCACCTGCACCCCAGGGTGTCCTCACCGAGCCGGACCACCTCCCGGGTGAGCAAGAGCCGGACCACCTCCCGGATGAGCAAGGCTGCCGTTCGGCGAGCCCTGGGGGAGGGGATCGCACAAATCGGGGCTGAGAGCGGGTCTGCAGAGCCCAGGACCCCGGCCGGGAGTTACCAGAGCCTCCCACCTGGGAGTGTGCCGGGAGGCCTTGGGTGAGGTGACAGGTGACAGGGTGAGGCTCAGGAAATAGCTCTCCCGTGAGTAAACACACAAACACGTGGCCGGCAAAGCACCCGTCTCCCTGGGCCGCCTCCTCCTCACCAGGCTCCCCCAGGATCCTCACCAGCCCGTCCTCCCTCATCTGCCTGTCCGGAGGTCCTGCCCCAGCACCCAGGAACTGGCTGTGACCCCCCGGGGCCAACAAGTCCTTCCCCTGCCCGGCAGCTAGGTCAGTGCCCAGGGCACCTGCCACCGTCAGGACCCTGGGGCCGCAGCCGGGGTGGGGGGTCCAGGCTCCACGCTGACGCCAGCCGGCCCCCCTGGAGTGTCCCAAGCCTGGAGAGGACACTCTGGTGGCGGGTCCCGCTGCCCCCCGAGCCCGGTCGGGAGGAAGCAACAGCTTCAGCGCAGGACCCCCTGGCCCCTGGCCCCCCACCGGCGCCCCTGGCTGGGGCCACCGGTCAGCCTGCTGTCCCAGCGGACCCCTGCGCTCAGCCAGGAGGCACTCACCGCCCGCCGCAGTCGCTCCCCCAGAGCTCCCGGCAGAGGCTCCCTCTTCTTGCCGCAGACACTCCAGCACTTCCTAAAGCGCTCTCCGCCTGTCATTGGCTGCCCCAACACCGCCCCCGGGGGAGGAGGAGGAGGAGCCACGGCAGCGGCCTGCCAGTCGCTCAGTTCCTGCTGCGCAGGGGGTGCCTGGGCGGTGCAGGGTGCAGGCAGGGGACAGCAGCCTACCAGCCCCCAAGTCCAGACCAGGGATCCCCAAGTCCAGACCGGGGACCTCCAAGTTCAGAGCATTGACCCCCCAAGTTCAGAACAGGACACCCCCAGTCCAGAGCAGAGACCCCCCAAATCCAGACCAGGAATCCCCAAGTTCAGAGCATTGATCCTCCAAGTTCAGACCAGGGACCCCCAAGTCCAGAGCAGGGATCCCCAAGTTCACAGCGTTGACCCCCAAGTTCAGAACAGGATACCCCCAACTCCAGACCAGGGACCCTCAAGTGCAGAGCAGGACCTGTACGTGGACAGCACTGCCCCAGGGTCCCCCGGTCTTCACATCCCCAAGCTGCAGGGACCAGACCCTCACAGAGGACAGGAGGGCATCCTGAGGGCATTCCGAGTGTGACTGTGGGGTCAGTGGATGGGGCATGGGGACAGAAAGACCCCGAGTGTGACCAGGGGACACAGCAGTCAGGGGACAAGGCACCGGGGTGCTCAGCAGCCAGGATAGGGAAAGGAGGACATCGGAGGGCCTGACTGTGCTCGGGCTGTGGTCTGGACTCCGGGGCCAGAGCAAACAAGACTTTCATCCGAGCCCGGATTGCCTCACAGCCCTGGACGCCGGCGCCTCTGATCTGTGAGCACACTGGCCGGCAAAGTGACCCTGTCCTGTACTGAAGTGTCCGGCCATCTGGCCTGAGTGGCCCTTGTCCCGGCCCCGGCCAGGGGACTCAGGGCACGTGCACACCTGCAGACCGGCCCACTCAGATGCTGACCCCAGGTGACTGGGAGCCCAGCACGTGGGACCCTACTCCTGTCTCCTCACCCCCCGTCCCGCCCCAGCCCCGTCTGCTCAGCCAATGTGCTTCACGCAAGTCTGCTGGAGAGTGGCTGGGACTGGAGGGGACACCGGACCATTGGAGGACAGGACTAACCGGTGGGGCCCGGGGCTCAGGGGGCTGGCTCAGCCCAGGGTGTGGGTACAGCTGTCCAAGGTGGTCTCCTTCCACCCGGAGCCCCCTTGCAGGCCCGTGGCTGCCTGTGCCTGGGGCCAGGGGTCCTGGGGATTGCCATGAGCGGCTGCGCACAGCCCCCTGGCTTGGGTTCCCTCCTCTCTCCGCTCCCCCTGCCCCTCCCCTGTCCTCCTCCTCCCTGCCCTCTCCTCCTCTCTCCCCTCCCTGCTCTCTGTCTGTTTCTTCCCTCCCCCTCTCTCCCCTACCCTCCCCCCCTCCTTCTTCCCTGCCTGTCCTCCCCTCCGCCCTCTCCTCCTCTCTCCCCATCTCTTCCCCTCCTCCGATTCTGCTCCTCCTGCCTCCCTCCATTGAGACCCAGCTCCCTGCCCTCAGCCCCCTCCTGGCCCCCAGGCTCCCCTCCACAGCCCAGGACCCCACACAGAGCCCATCCAATGGGGCTCTGGACTCCTGAGCTCTGGGGGCCTTGACAGTGACCTCACCTGGGCTGCCTGCGGACCAGACCCTCCCTCCCTTAGGGCCGGTTTCGGACATCTGGCCTCAGCTGCCCGTCCTGCCTCAGGTGGGACCGCTCCCCGGGAACCTGTGCACGGCAGGCCCCCAGTGCACTGGCTTGGAGGTCGCTGCAAAGGCCGAGCTCAAGCAGGGACTGGCCTGCCTCACGGGGCGGGGGGCGTGCAGTCCCAGGGGCTGTGACGTGCACACGGGGGGAGGAGAAGCAGGGGGACGCTGCGGACAAGGACACCCAGCCTCGCTGGCTCTGCGGCAGGAGGAAGGGCCGTGAGCTGAGGGATTCGGGGCTCTTGGACTGGACAGGCTGGAGAGTCCTCGGGAACCTGCCCACACCCAGTTGGGCCCCACCCACGGCACACTCGCAGCCTCCTGGGGTGGGGGTGTCCAGAACAAGCAAGTGCTGCCTGTGGAAACAGCTGACTCCCCTGCACCCCCCACCTCCGTCCACCAGGCCCTGCTCCTGGCCGCTTCCTCCAGGCAGTCCTCCAAGCTGCACTGAGGCCAGAAACCCCAAGGCCACATCCCTGCAGGGTCTCAATGTCTCGACCCCCTGACCCCCTCACACCCCATGAGGGGGGTCTCATCCTGCTGACCCTCACGCCCTGTGGGGGGGTCTCCTTGAGGACCTTCACACCCTGTTCGGGACAGAAGCTACTGCTGTCTCATGCGCACCTCTGGGAGCTGGCACAGGGTCCACACACTCGCCGCAGGCGTCCTGTGCCGGGGCAGTGAGCGTGTCTGGGGGGAAGACCCACTTGTCCCCGATGTCACCCGTGACGGGAAGGGACACGGATGTTTCCCGAGCCCAGGACCCTGCGTGGCCTTTCGAGACAATGCCCCTGTGGGGTCCTTCTGTGTAGCGGTGGGTTGGGTGTTTAAGGCAAGCCTTGGGGACCGTCCCCATGCTGGGCACCACCCCTGTCTGGTTCCAGAACATTCTCCCCAAAGCACACCCGCTCACTCCCGTCCACCCCTGCCCTCCCCGATGGCGAGTTCACAGCACAACCCTTGTCGCACAGACCTGCTGGGCTGGACGCCTGCTGTGTGCCCGGGGCCCTGGGCCTGCCGCCTCACTGGGCACCACCTCCTCCCGGTTCCCCCGAAACCTGCAGGGCTCAGGGCCTCACCCCTGCTACAGCGCAGCCCCGAGGCGTGACTCCTGCAGAGTCCCGTTGACGTTCCACGCACTGACACGCCGCACGGGTCCCCGTGACAGGGAAATCACGGGCAGAACCGGACGGGTTCAGGGTGTCCGGGGGGCAGGTTCTGGACAACCGTACGTGGTGTCCTCCTCACACAGGGTCACCTCGAAGGCACTGACCAAGTACAGCTGTGGGTCCACATGGGCTGGCTCCTGCCCCCAACCCCACTGTGGACGTCCCTGTACCAGGGTCCCCTCCCCCAACCCCACTGTGGACGTCCCTCCAGCTGGGTCCACCCCACGGTGGACGTAGCTTCATCTGGCTTCCCCCAAACCCCACTTTGGCTGTCCCTGCACCCAGGCCCCGTCCCCCTCGGAAATGGACGTGGAAAGCCCTTCATCTCTGTCCATGTCTCGGGAGACATAAGGAGGACGGGACCAGCTCCTTCTGCTCTCTGTGAAGCAGGCTTCTGGGACCTCCCCTCTGAGGTGACCCCTGTCTCTCTCGCGGCTGTTCTGTCCGTGTTTACGTTTGTTCCTCAGGAAATCGTGACTTTCCTTTTCCTTACAATTGGCCTCGTTCAGGACGCGTTTGAGCAAAGCGGCGGAGGGGCTCATGGGACTTCCGTCGGTTTGCTCTGCTCACACATAATGTATCGCTTGCTCCAGGGGTACACGCGGTGATTCATCCGGCTCACACCATCCACAGCGCTCAGCGCAGCGCGCCCCCCGGCGTCCACCCCCAGCGTCCACCCCGACCCTCCACCCGCCTCCGGCAACCCTCAGTTTGTCTCCCGAGATCAGGAGCCTCTCGTGGTTTGTGTCCCGTTTCCCCCGCGAGCCTCTGCCTTGTTTCTCAGCTTCCTGGTATCGGTGACGTCACACGGTAAGTGCGTGTCTGCGACGGACGAGTGAGACCCTCCGGTCCCCCCGGTCCTGCAGACGGCAGGCGCCCGTGACTTCGGCTCACGGTTCCCAGGAACCCCGCCCACACCTGTGCCTGCGTCGTGTCCCCGCCGCCGTGTCCCAGCGTCCCAGTGTTCTCGGCCGGGACCCCGACGGCCCACCGTGCCGCAGGATGCAGCGCGGTCCCCCGTGGGCCCCAGGCTTCGCTCGCCACCCCCCGCAGGAGTGGGACGCAAAGACGAAGAGACGGGGACAGGAGCCTCGGGCTCGGGGCCGCACAGAGTCGGCGCCTGGGCAGGAGGGAACCCCCCTGGCTTGGAACTCTGAAGGGGCCCGGGAGAGGGACCCCTGGGGGTCCTTTGGAAGGCCGGTCTGAGACACACGCCACAGCGCGGGGGCACGGGGCGGGTGCATGGTCACCCCCACCACGGACACCGCTTCCCTCAGCACCTGGGCTCTGTCAGGTCGGGGGCCCAGTTTGAAGGCGGCTGAGTCCCCAGCATGACCCCATCACATCACCCACATCCTGGGACATCACCCTTGGCCCCGTGACCCCTGCCCTGTAAAATCACCCTCAGCGCTGTGACCCTCAGCCCCCCGCACTGTGACCCCCACCCGGGGACCCCCACCCTGTGACCTCCCCTGAGACAGCACCCTTAGTCCTGCGACCCCCATCCTGCGACGTGTCCCCAGGACCCCACCCCGCGACGTCCCCTTCACCCCGGGACCCTCTGTCCCCGATGCCCGGACCCCGGCTGCTCTGGGATATAGACCCGCGTGCGGGTAAGGGAGCAGGTAGCGGGTCTCGGGGTTAAAACGATCCCCGTGGAAACAAGACTCGTCGGTGGCACCAGGTGCCCGGGATCTTTCCTCTTCGGGGGCTGTTCCTGACCCACACGCGTTTTCTACCCAGAACACGGGATGAAGATCCAAGGGGCCAGACGTGGGAACGCTGTCAGCTAAGTCTACGGGTGTTTCAGGGAGTCAGCTCTTGTCCGAATTCCTCAGGTAGCAGCTTCCAAAGCTGTGTCCTGGGATTTCAGCCCCACAGCCCAGGGGCCGCATTCCCAGGGCCGTGGGGATTCCAGGAATCTCCTTCCTTGTGTGGTCTCTGATCATGACCTGCCCACGCGGACTCTGATGCCCTGTCCTCCCCCCACGGCTCTGGGGGGTCTGTCCTCCCCCGAGTCCTCCTGTGTCCTCCCCTTCCCTGGCGTGTCTCTTCTGTCTTCTCCCTCACTGCCCTCCAGGGGTCTGTCCCCTGTGTAGTCCCCTGCCGTCTCTCCCCTCTCTGGAGTCTGTCCTCTCCCCACTCCTGTGCAGGGCTCTGTCCTCTGTGTGGTCCCGTGTAGGCACCCCCATCTGTGCCCTCTGCCCTGTTCTCCGGGGGACTGTCCTCTCTGTGTCTTGTCCCCCATGCTCTGAAGTCTGTCCCCCGTCCCTTTCCCCACTCTCCAGGGATCTGTCCTCTCTGTGTCTTGTCCCCCAAGCTCTGGAGTCTGTCCCCCGTCCCTTTCCCACTCTCCAGGGGTCTGTCCCTTCTGTCATCCTTGATGTGTCCCCCACTCCTACCCTGTGTCCAGGGTCTGTCCCCCCCAGTCTGTCCACAGTGTTGTGTGTGTCATCCACGTCTCCAGCATCGGTGCCCTGCCCCCAGCTCCGAAATCCATCCCCCTATTCCGCGTCCTTTGCACTCAGGAGTCTGTCACCTGCCCCTCCCCCGTCTGCCCTTCTCCAGGGTCGGGTCCCTGTGTTGTAGTAGTGGCGTCCCCCACCCCAACCCCTGTCTCCAGGGTCTGTCCCTTAGTCCCTCTCTAGGATTTGTCCCCTCCCCCACCGCTCTCCAGGATCTGTCCCCTGTCTCTCCCCTGCACTTTGGGGTCTGTCCCCGTCCCCTCACGTCCCCGAGTCCCCTCTCCACAATGACACAATGCCTGCCCCACCGGAACCCTCTCTCCCTGTCGTGTGTCTGCGGCATGAAGCCTCCCGCTCCCGGCAGTCCTTGCGGTCGTCAGCACCCTGCATCCACCGACGGGCCCCCCGCTCTGCGCAGAGATCACTTTGCCAGGCCTCAAAGAGGCCTCCGGCGTATTGTCCTAGAGATTGAATGATTTTAAACGTCATCACAGTTTTTTCCCCTCTCTCTCTCAAATAAATTAACTGATGATTGATTTTTAAAAATTAATACAAAGGAGTTGCCTGGGGGTTTCCGTCAGCGAGGCGTCTGCCTCTGGCTGCGGTCATGATCCCGGGGTCCTGGGATCGAGTCCCAGTCCGCAGCGGAGTCTGCGTCTCCCTCTCTGGCTCCCGCCTCTGCGCTTTCTCACTCGCTTCCTCTCTCAGATCGATAAACCAGCTTGAAGACAAACAAACTTCATGCCAGTTTGAGGACGTAGGGGCACAGTCTGTGCGTATTTCCCACAGTCTCCAGAGCAACGTTGTCACTGTCCTGATGCCTGTCCAGGTCCTGTCACATGCCCTGGGGGTTCTCCTCGCTCCTCGGTGCAGAGCCAGCCTCATCCGGGCCTCAGGTGTCCCCTCCGTGTCCCATGGGTGTCTGCTCCACACCGCATCCGCGTCTCATCTCCGTCTCCGCACCACGAGGACCACTGCCCACGCGTCTCTCCCTCTCTGTGTCTCTCTCTGTCTCTCCGTCACGCACACACACTCACCCATGTCACACAGCTGCGGGAGCAGAACGGGACCCCACACCCCATTCTCCCTGCGGACTCCTGCTCCTGGGCAGAGATCATGAGCTCTGGATCCGACCCCAGTCTGCAGGGCTCGGGGTGTCCCCCTGGGATCTCTCCAACACAACCTGTGATCCAGACACAGAGCCCAGGGACTGTGACAGGGTGAGGGAATGGAGAGGCTTTGGAGAAAAGTGATAAGAACCCCCATAGGGCAGAAAGTCTCCCCAGCCTGCGCTCCTGGGAAACCACGGTGATCGATGGAATCCCCCTACTTCCGTGTTCCAGAAAGCGGCTTTATTCTAGGCTGCAAGGGTGTTGGAGTCAGAGACCTCAGGACCTCAGACTGTGACCTCACTGGGTCACGGAGTCTGCATAGAGCCCAATAGGCTGGGCCCTAATCCAGCAGGACTGGCTTCCCTATAAGGAAGGGGAATTTGGACACAGACCGCCCACAGACAGGAGAACGTCTTGTGAAGGTTGCTGTGAAGTTTTCACAAGCCACACAACTTCCAGAAGCCGGGAGAGATGCCTAGAACTGATCCTTTGAAGAGGACCCAAAAAGCTGCCACCCCAAATTTCCCTTTGTGAAGGGAAGGTTTCCCCTCTTCTGTCCTGTGCCAGGAGAAGGGCAGTGACCCTTATCACTGCAGAGGGACCACCAGCACTGAAAAGACACTGCAGAGACAGACCTGACTAAAATAACCTGTATCGGCCATTAGTTCCCTCACTGTGTCTCTAGTCACGTCCCCACGATTCATCCGTTCATGAAACCCAAACCCTCTTCTTCGTTAAAAGGAGGTGTAAACCCCTGAGTGTAACTACATCTTTGAGCCTCACTTATCGTCTCTGGAGGCCTCTCTGTGTCCGTATGCACACACAAGGTGTTCTGTTTCCTTTCAATCTCTCATTTTTTACTTTAATTCACAGGCCTCACCGATTGAACATAAGCGGGTAGAAGAAAAGCCTTTCCTCTCCAGTACTTCCATAGAACCTTCGGAGAGGGTGAAGCCCTGTGAAGCCATGATGTGGGACTTCTGGCCCCCAGAACCCCCAGACAATAAAGACATTTCTGATGTGTAAGCCACTGGGATGTAGTCCTTTGTTCTGGTTCCCCGGGGAACTCACCCCAGCTTCCTGCGATGAGCCGCTGTCCTCCTGAGACTCACATAAGACTCGTGAAGTCCCTGTCCCCTTGGGCAATGCTGACAGGCCCCCTGGCTCCCTCCTTTGCCCCATCAGTGGCCAGCTCAGCTGCCCGTCCCGACCCATCTGTGGGGATCCAGGGCTTGGTCGTCACGCAGAGCACCGCCAGGCCTCTGGACTTGGGCCGGCCTCCGTCTGAGCCTGCAGATGACCGTCCTGGGGGACCCCCCGAGAGCTGGGCCATGGACAAGGACAGAGGTTTCCTGGGCAGCTGTGGCCCGAGCCACCCTCTCTTCACACGCAGTCCCCTGGGCCGTTGGGTCCTGACGCGGGAGACGCCTGCAGACTGCTGGTCACCGTGTGCGGCCTCTCTCATCGTTGCTGTGTGTGCTGAACGCGTGCTCCCATTTCAAGTGAGTTTATAACATGGTCCATTCAGATATCCGAGAGCTCACGGCAACGCTCTTTGCCTTGTGCGGAGGACCACAGGGGGACAGGGGGACGGCCACTCACCCGGATCACGACTCGGGCTCCGTCCGGCTGTGCTGTCGTGCCCGCACGCCTGTGACGGTCAGAGTTTAATCAGCACTGCCAACCGTCGTCCCTACAAAGCTCGGTGGCCTCCAGCCCTCTGCCCAACCACCTGCTCGTCCACCCTGACCGGCACTGCTGGTTGCCTGCCTTCTGCCTGGGGTGGCTCGTCTGCCCTAGGCGCATGTGCCTGTCGGTTCCCCATGGCTGCTCTACCAATTACCCCAAGCTGGGGCCCTCAAAATTCACTCCTGCACATGGTGAAGCCCAGAAGCATAATGTGAGGGTGTCTGCAGGGATGGGTTCTTCCAGGAGCTCCAGGGGCGCGTCCATCCCAGGACCCCTCCAGGTCTTTAGCCTGGGGATCCGGGGATCTGTCCCTCAGTGTGTACCCGCTCCACCCATCCGCCTTCATTACCCCGTGGGCTCTTCCTCCTCTGCCGCGTGCTCCGCAGGTCTCTCGTGAAGGACCCGTCACTGGATTTAGGACCACCCTGATCCAGGACGGTCTCATCTCAGATCCTTCCCTGAATCACGTCTGCAGAGACCATTTTCAGCTGAGATCCGAGCACAGCTTCCAGGGATTATGAGAGTGCACGTCCTTGGCGGGGGAAGGGGGGGAGAGTCACTATTAAACTCACTTCCACACCTAAAACCCGTGTGGTTTAACTTTTACTTTTTGTAACTTGTAAACAGTTTTATGCTGTTTGTCATCTTCTGGGACTTACTTTCCCCCTGGAATGTACATTTGCAAGGCTCGCCCACGTCCTGAGGATTCTGCAGGGCTCTTGGTCTGAGTGGGTCCGTGGGAAGGGAACCCCACCTTCCGAAGCCCTGCGGGTCTCCACTCACCTGTTCTCCATCCTGCCCCTTCCCTTGTCCCTCTGCTTTACCTTTTTGTTTTATAATTACTACACTTCCTTTCTAGGAGCAGCTTCAGGTTTACGGACACATGGAGCAGAAAATCCAGGATTCCCATGACCACCACCCCCTTCCCAGTTCCCCGAGTATGAACATCTGGCTCTGGGCGGTGTGTCTGTGGCCAGCGAGGAGCTACAGTGTTATTCATGGGACCGTGCTGCGAGCGTCTGTGGGTTCACACAGGTTGACAAGGACCACACTCGGCCCGCCCAGGACCGTGCAGAGCAGGGTCGCCATCCCAGGTCCCCTGGGCTCGCCGGGCCCCATCTCTGCAGCTCGAGCCCTTTCTTGGGCTCCCTATGTGCACCTTGGGAAGCGGGTCGTCTAGTTGGGACCATGGCCCTAACCCTAACCCTACGCCTCCCAAACTTGTATCTTTCTATTATGTTCCTATTTGAAATTATATTTTAATTCCTCATCCCTCAGAGAACATTACAAGTTTTCTTTTTCTGGCAGTGAAGCTGTGAGGCAACATGTTTTTATGCCTGAATCTTTGATTGAGCACGTCAGCATCTCCATGCTCATAGTTACATTTGTTACAGCCGTAAAGCTCCGACCCTTTTTCCTGAATTATAGGACTCCTGGCAACTCACCCACACAGTAGGTGTTTAAATATACCACACGCAATTTACAGCAGTAAATAAAAATGCATCTGAGCCGCATCTTTTAATATGATGAGTGCAACTCCCCTTTCTCCCCACAGGGACTGAAGGTGACCGTGACGTATTGCCAGGAATACAGAAGATTTAGGGGCACCTGGCGGAGTCCGTGCGTGCAGCGTGCAACTCGATCTCGGCAATGTGAGCTCAGACCCCAGGTGGGGGGACAGATATCTTCAATTAAGAAACACGCTTTTTAAAACTTGAAAGATTCATGAGATTCATTCTTAGTTTCCACTTTTCGATATGCACAGACAGAAGTTTTGTCACAAACCATCCATTGGTTTCCAATTCCTTCCTCATGACGGCCCAAGGATTACACAAAAGGTCTGGTCCATCCGGCAGTGGACTGTTGGAAACGCTTCTTTCGGTCACGTGGAAGGCAAACCATGGCACAGGTTCCCCAGGGTGCGTGGTCCACTCCTGACACGGTTTCCTCTCGCAGGGCCCAGGAAGCGGGCCAGAGGGGTTCCGCAGCGCGTAGCCATTGAGCAATGGCTGACCTTTGGCATCCACTCTTTGACTCAGAAATCCTTTTTTTAAAAATTTATTTTTATTTTTATTTTTAAGTAATCTCTATTCCGAACGCAGGGTTCAAACCCGACCCCGAGATCAAGATTCGTCCGCTCCACCAGCGGAGCCAACCAGACGGCCCTGGAAACTCTTGTTTCACCCGACAGACTGCAACGCCTCAGCAACGCCGGGGGACGGTCCTTCTCATTGCACCTGTGCCTGTGCGGTTTTTTGTTTCAGGACAAGCTCCCGCTCGTAGGATCTTCCGATCTCTGTGTCTAGGTCTTTCCACTTACGGAACATTGTGAGTGTGTCCGTCCCTCCCTCCCTGCCCCACCAACCAGCCCCGTCGGGTCCCGTTCCGCGTTCACTGCAAGAGAAACGTGTGCTTGCGTCATGCTTACGATACCGAGAGCCGAGCTAAAGGACGCTTCCCGGACCCAACCCCGCCGAGATCCAAAAGACACGGAGGGGACACCAACACCGGCTCCTTCAAAAACAGGACGCATCAAAAGAATTCTTGGAATGTGCCATGATGTGCTCCCGCCCGGAACCGTGAGTTGTTTTACTGGCTTCATGAGGGCGTCTTTCACATGCGATAAAACGCGCAGGAAACCGTAGGTTTGGGTAAGTTCTGAAATGTGTGCGCACGCTGAAACTCTCACCAGGATCCAGATAAGGACGGACCTTTCCTCCCTGGGGGTCCCTGCGGCCCCGCCCTCTCACGCCTGCCGACAGCCCCACATCTGCTTCCTGCCCACACACGTTCCCGCACGTCTTCTGAGTACCTATGCCTGCCTGTGTGTGTCCCACACGTGGGCTTTCGGTTTTGGGGATACGTCGATGAGAAGGTCATAAATGAACCTTAGTGATTTTGTCGCAGTCAGACTTGAATTCAACAGAGCGTGGGGTGGGGAACAGAGCCGACCACCCACGGTACCGTATTTACAGAAAAACCGGCAGACACTGTGTTCGCAGAGACGGCAAGAAGACTGACAGCTTCTGCGAGGACCAGCCGGACAGCTGGACTGGCCTTTAGGGCAGGTGTAAACCCAAGATGCTGTGCTCTGAATAAGCCCGTCGGTCAGGATGGAGTCCAGCACGTTCCCCATGAGGTCCACGGGCGGCCCGGCCCGTCCTGACATTCAGGAATGAGACTCCTTCCTTCCAGCCACGTAAAGACGTGTGCTGGGCGAAGCCAGAAAGGGTGGCACATGTCGGAGGCTGTGAAACGCAGGACTTTGCAGAGACACCGGGGATGTGCTGCCCTCACCAGCTCCCGCTGGGACACAGGGACTCTCCGCCTCACAGGAGCATAGACCTCTGTCCTGGGTCCCACCTAGGGCCACTTCATGATGCCCCATGCATGCCCCTGCTCCCCGTTTAACAGAAACATCTCCAGGCTGTGGAAGGCAGCAAACTTCTTCTTAGGGCCTGAGTTGTGTCCCCCTCAAGCACACTCCTTCCAGTCCTTACCCCAGACCCCAGAAAGTGATTGTATGTGGACATACCTTTATCTCTTTAAAGAGATAATTTAGTTTCAGTAGACAGTAGGGTAACCATACCCCACATGACTGCTGTCCTTGGAAGGAGATGAGAACACAGACCCGTGCAGAGGGACAACCACGTGAGGTCACAAGGAGAAGATGCGGTTTGCAGGCCCAGGAGTGAGGTCTCCAGAGGAACCTGCCTTGACCCCGCCTGGATCTCCGACTCCCAGCCTCAGCCCTGCCTGGATCTCCGACTCCCAGCCTCAGCCCTGTCTGGATCTCCGACTCCCAGCCTCAGCCCTCCCTGGATCTCCGACTCCCAGCCTCAGCCCTGCCTGGATCTCCGACTCCCAGCCTCAGCCCTCCCTGGATCTCCGACTCCCAGCCTCAGCCCTGCCTGGATCGCCAACTCCCAGACTCAGCCCTGCCTGGATCGCCGACTCCCAGACTCAGCCCTGCCTGGATCTCCGACTCCCAGCCTCAGCCCTGCCTGGATCGCCGACTCCCTGCCTCCAGACTGGAAGATGAACACGTACCATCTACGCCCTTCAGTCTGGGGCACCTTGATAAGGCAGCCCTAGCTGAATAAGACATTGTGCATTTATGGGATCTCGAGGGTTTAATGTCCATAGGAAAAGGGGGCTGCATAGGGGGTTTGCTCTGGAAATGGGCTCCCAGGCAGACTAATTTCAGGAGCACCCGTGATTCACGGGCCCTGCACGGGGATTCCCTCCAAACCACTGTCCTCTCCTGCACCCTGGAGAGACGGCTTGTGAGTCCCAGTCTGGAGGCCTTTGATTTCTGGTCGACACAAAAGTTGGGTATTCTCTGCCTGCTCCGTGGGGTGCCTTGAGCTGCCAGGCGTCCCAGAGGGAGGGACGAGGATCTGTGTCCTGCCTGCCTTTTGCCGGGGAGACCAGCAAACAATTCTGAGCAAACAGTCTAACTTTGATCTACTTATAAACACAGATGATCTCTGAATGACTGTAAGACGGACTTAATTTTGCAGGAAGACACCTACAATGGGATTCTAAGAAAGGGCGTTCTCATTTTTATCTGACTCTTACTGAGAATTTTTCAGTGTTTCGGAAAAACGTACCTTCAGTGGCAGAGTGGCTCAGCGTTTGAATTGAAAATAAACGCACCAGGACTGCTGTAACCATAGTGATTCAGATTTCAGACAGATACGCCTCGTTTGAAAAATATTAAATTTAAAGGTTGAACCAAGTAGAATGTTATCCCTTTTCTTAAATTTGAATTTAAGCATCTCATGACTTTTACAAGTTTTGTGACGTTGAAGCCAAGCGCTGACATACTAGATTACCTGTTGTTTTATTAAAACGTATTTCCTTTTCATTCCCCTTTACAGTACAAGTACATAATAGATACGTAGATTCAGTCACATGTGAGTTACACGTGCGGAAACCCTATGTTACCTCTGCCTCTGATTTCAGAAGGTGAGGGGAGTGTCACCAAGTAGTTTTTTGGAAGATTTTATTTATTTGAGAGAGAGACAGAGCACAGGCAGGTGGAGTGGGAGAGGGAGAAGCAGACTCCCCGCTGAGCTGGGAGCCGGATGCAGGGCTCCATCCCAGGACGTGGAGATCCCGACCAGAACTCAAGACAGTTCCATATGAGCCAGCCAGGTGCCCCTGCAAAATACTTGGCATAAAGGGGTGAGAATCTGTTGACAGACCCACCAAGAAACACGGCTTCACTCCGGCTGCTAGAATAAAAACCAGAGACAATGGGACAATAAACCGGGGACCAACGGGAAACGCCAGGTATCGCTGACGTGGACCACAAGCGGGATGGACCTTGAAAGCCGATGCTCCGTGAGAGAAGAGATGGGCACGGCCTAGGTCATATGAGTCCCCGTACACGAAATGTCCAGACCAGGAAAATCTAGAGAGACGGGCGACATGAGTGGTTGTCCTGGGCTGGGGAAGGAGGTAAGGGGTTTCCTTCCGGGGCGATGACATTGACGGTGGTGATAATGGTCCAGCTTTACGACCGCACGGACCGCCACGGAGTTGTCCCGTGGATGGATCGCGTGGTCGGGAACGTATCTCCGTCAGGCTGTTTGAAGGAACAGAATCTGGTGGGTGCAGAGCCACGGCCCGAGGTGATGCTACGACCCTAGTGACTCTGGCTCTGTGAGTCCGGCTTGGCCGGCACCTTGGCCCGTAGGCTGTGGAGACCATCTGCTGGGACCCCGCAGGAAGGGTTTCCCCGGAAGAACTAGGATTGCCAGGAGGAAGCAGCATGAAGGGGGCGTGCACGGTGTGTGACGCCTGGAGCTGCAGAACCCATTTGGGGACTGCGACGAGCCCGTGCCCGCTGGCTGCCAAAGGAGGAGGAGACATGGGGGCAAAGACCCCGAGCCTGTGATTCGGGTGTCGGGGGGCCAGATCAGCAGCTCAGCCTCCACACCTGGCTCTGTCCGTTCGGCCACGGAGCCCCGTCTTCTGTCACGGGCAGCCCCGAAGGAAGCCCCATGTTACTGGGAAGATTTCTAAGCCTGAAAAAGGAGACTCAGAGATCAGCCCGACGCCGCAGCTGCCCCTTGACAACAAAGTGTTCATTACGGAGCTGCAGGAACGCGCTGGGCCACAGTAGCTGCTTCACGGGCCGGCGACCTCCTGGCCGACGAGGAGCACCTACGGGGCAAGCTGATGGGTCATGACGCGAACGTGCTGTGACCCGGTCCTGGGAGGCGTGGGCCTGAGGAGATCGTTGTGGAAGAGGACTTCTGACCGGAACCCTTTTTTTTTTTTCTTTTTAAAGATGTGATTGATTTATTTGACAGAGATCACAAGTAGGCAGAGAGGCAGGCAGAGAGAGACGGGGAAGCAGGCTCCCTGCTGAGCAGAGAGCCCGATGTGGGGCTCGATCCCAGGACCCTGAGATCATGACCTGAGCCGAAGGCAGCGGCTTAACCCACTGAGTGACCCAGGCGCCCCGACTGGAACCGTAAAGGAAGAGCCGGTGTTTGCTCTCCGGGAGTGTGAGTGTGGATGCACATGTCTGAGAAGCTGTGACGGGTCTACCCACGTGTATGTCAGCCTCCTGTGCACGTGTGTCCGTCTGCGGCGAGGTGAGCGCATGCGTGTGTGCCGGACGGCTGGGTGTGCGCGAGCAGATGTGTATGTGTGTGCACACGTGTGCATGTGAGCACTGGGCACCTGTGCGGGTACGCATGTGACTTCATCCGGGGTGCGCGTGCATTCAAACGTGTGTCCACGCGTCTGAGCCTGCATGCGTGTGCACGTGCGCACCTGTGCGGCTGACACGTGTTGGGGAACAGGCCGGCAGGCGCACCGCCGCTCAGGCCGCCAGAAAGAGCCAAAGACTTGGAGCTCCCCATACCCCTTAGCCACGTCCCAGCCCTCGCCTCCCTGGGGCTCACCCCTCCCCCAGCAGCTCACCCCTCCCCCAGCCTCCCCCCCCCCCCGCCACCCACGCCCCCCCCCCCCCCCCCCCGCCTGCTCCCCCAGACCCACCCTTACCGATTGCCCGGGACCTGACCCCACCCCAGTCTCCGTGCACAGTCCCCGCTCCTGCTCTGACCCAGGCTCACCAGGATCCACTCTGGTCCTGACCTGATCAGTCTCCCAAATCCCCAGACACCCAGGACGCTGGCCGCGACCCTCCTCCCCATTTCCAGCGGGCCTGTCCAGATCCCGCCTCAAGGATCCTGCCCCCAACCAGCCCCCTGACCTGACCTCGCCTCTGTGCTTAGACCCCGCTCGGCGGCCTCACTCTGGCCCTGCCCCGCCTCCCCCGCCTCCCCCGCCTCCCTCAACTGGGGGACCAGGGTGGCCCCGCCGGCCTGCTCAGTCCCTGCTCGCTCCGGCCCCGCCCCCGCTCACGCGCCCCAGCCGCCGCCTGCCCCTCCCCCTCCCGGTCTCCACGCCGGGCCGCCCCGCCTACCGGCTCAGTCCCCGCCCCTAAACGCCCACTCCTGGCCCAGCCCCACCCCGCCGCCTGAGTCCGCGTCCCTGCTCCGGCACCCCCCGGTCTCCACGCCGACCCCGCCTCCCCCTGGCTCCGCGGCCGCCCCCCCCCCCGCTGGCCCCGCCCGTGACACCGCCCACCCCGTCTCCCAGTGCGACCCTAACCCCAACCCCGCAGCTATGGGCAGTGCGGCTCCCCGCCCTGAGCCGTCCCAGCCCTCCGAGGGCCTCTCCGCGTCCACACCGCTGGCGCGAACCCGTGGGTCATGCCCGACGCCTGCTTTCCTTCTGGGGCCTGGATTGGGGGGTGGGCAGGCAGGGAGCCCACGTGACTGTTCCCCAAACAGGCACGGGGTCCCTAAGGGCTTCTCTGGAGGGGCACTGACCCCGCCTCGCTGGGGAATCGCCCTGTCTGCGTGCGAGGCCGTCGGACTCCGCGAGGGAACACCAGGGACCAGCACTCCCGGTCCGTGAGTCCCCCCGACGCCCCCAACCCTGGAACGCCTGCGCGCGTGGCCCGAGTGGTCACTGGACCCCTGCTCCACACCCTACTCCCAGTCCTGCGACCGTCCTAGCAAGTCCCCAGAGCTGAGGCGGCCTCGGGGACCTCACACCTCCCTCCCCGGCACCTACGTGCCTTTGCCGGTCCCCAGCGTCCGGAAGGCTGAGCCCTTGTCCAGGTCTCGGCTCGCCCGTAAGAACATCTGGAACTTCCAGAGCCGGCTGCCGGCCGTGGCTGCACCCTTGTCCTGGAAAGAAGTCAGAGTCTCGTAGCAAGCGAGTCTGCGGGAGCGGCCTGGATTCGGGCGCTGGGCCCTCAGGGGCCCGCACGGGCCCACGGTCTTCCAAGAGCCAGTCTTGGGCGCACTTTCCAAACGTGGAGTCTTCTAGAGCCACGATCACTTTCCGAACCCTGTCCTTGTCAGGTGCCACGTGCCGGTGCACCGAGGGTGGCTGAGACCCCCCCTAAAGGAACACCCTGGGCGGCAGCTCTCCCCTCCAGTGCCCAGCAGGTAAACTGGGGAGAAAAGACGGCATTTGAAGCAACAGAACCTTCCACAATGGGCCCACAAGTCCACACACTAACCCTAACCCTAACCTTCCTCGTCTCCTCTCCCCACACAGGAGCCTCCCCCGTCCCGGATTTCTTCTTGGCTGCAGCCCCTCTCTTGTGGGACACGTGTCCTGGGAAGCAGGACAGTCGCAGAGGCTGGCCTGGTCCTCCCCGCTCCCAAGGGCCCAGATGCGGGGGCACTGGGGGTGCTGGGCCGTGAGCTCCCGAGGCTTCCGCCTGTGGAATCACACGTCCCGTGTGGCAGCAAAGACGGCCTCGGCTCCCTGGGGTTCCCCCCATCCGTGACCCGCGCACGCGCACTGGAGCCCATCCCCCACCTCTGCGGGAGGTGAATTCTCAGGAGAGAATTCTTGAGACGTCTTTGGTGCGAAATGGTGGTTTATTAAAGCATGGGACAGGGCCCTGGGCTGGACGAGCTGTGGACCCCGGGGCTGTGAGGAGTGGCCCATCATATGCTTGCAGGAGGGGAGGGGGTCAGGGATGGTGCAAGTCTCTGAGGAATTTTGGAAGCAAGGTGTCCGGGACCTTGAGGGGCTGGCTGCTGTTGGGAAAAGGCTATTCTTTACCGGTAACAAAACCTTTTGTGAGACCCTTTCTTTTTTTTTTTTTTTTAAAGATTTATTTATTTATTTATTTGACAGAGAGAGATCACAAGTAGGCAGAGAGGCAGGCAGAGAGAGGAGGAAGCAGGCTCCCCGCTGAGCAGAGAGCCCGATGCGGGACTCGATCCCAGGACCCTGAGATCATGACCTGAGCCGAAGGCAGCGGCTTAACCCACTGAGCCACCCAGGCGCCCCTGTGAGACCCTTTCTTTGTGTATCAGTGGGCCGTATGTCAGCATCTTGGAGGGTTTAGAGAGAAAGTTTCCAAAGGAATTGTTAAAGTCGGCTTACGGGGGCACCTGGGTGGCTCAGTGGGTTAAAGCCTCTGCCTTCGGCTCAGGTTGTGATCTCAGGGTCCTGGGATCGAACCCAGCAGCAGGGAGCCTGCCTCCCCCCCCCCCCCCCGCCTGCCTGCCTCTTTGCCTACTTGTGATCTCTGTCAAATAAATAAATAAAAATTTTTTAAAAAGTACTAAGTAGGCTTACGGGATCCTGGTTAGGGGAAGGGGTCGGTCAGGCTCCAACTGCCCTTGGCCCTTAGCAAAGCCTGCTGGTGGAGGCGGTGGAGTCCCTAGAGGAATGTCCCTGTGCCTGTCTCAAGAGCTTGCCAGTGGGTAAGGAAATTGAATACTTTTTCTTCTGCCTCTGTTTCCCACATCATACCGAGGACGCTCCTTGCCTGGGTGCCCGCGGCTTCCTGGGGTGGGAAGGGGGAGAAAGCCCTGTCCCTCCCTTTTGGCCACCCTGATCAGGTTCAGAATTCTGCTTCGAGCACAGCCCAGGACCCGGCCAGGTTCCATCACTGTAACTTCCCGGGTCTTGATTTCCCCGGCGAATGGTGACAACGGGGACAACGTGCTTCCAACCCTGTGCTCCCTCCCCCACATGCCCAGAACCTCGGGAAGTCGGTGCTCAGCCTGCCCACACGCTTGACCCTTCAGCAGTCTGGTGCGGCCACTGCTCTGGGATTTCTGGTGGCCCACTGCTGCTGGGAGGGTTCTGCCTTGAACGAGACCCTCACTCCCAAGGCGCACAGAACAGGGTCTGGGTGAGTTTCCTGCAGCTTGCTGTACCACGTTTCCACAAGCTTGGGGTTTAAATCAACAGAAATGTATGTCCTCTCGGTGCTGGGGCCTGAACTCAGGACAGGGCCTCTGAGATCCAGGTGGGGCTGGGATCCTGCTGGTGGTCTGGGGGTGGGGAAGGCGTGTCCCTCCTGCTGTCTCCAGCTTCCGGTGGTTGGCACACCTGGCCTCTGGCTCCGTCATTCTACGGCCTTCTGCTGTGCATTTTCTGTCTTCTCATCTTCCCGCTTCTTACGAAGCAAACGGCTCGTTAGATTAGGCCCCACGCGACTGCATTGGGACCTCTACTTGGTCACGTCTGCAGGGAGCAGCATTGAAGTCCTCGGCGTGTGTGTGCAAAGTCATGGTGCAGAGCTCGGTCTGGGACGGGCTGTTTGTTCACCGTGGTCTCTGACCGCATGGCACCTTCTCCCCATGATCTTTTGGGAAGCTCTTCTGTTTAGTAGTCAAGGCCACAGTCATCCTGAAGCCAAGGAACTTCCCGTAAGGCCACTTCACAGCGTCACGGAGACCCTCTGTGACCCAAGGTTGGCAGCTGCAGAGTCCAGGTCTGCCTTGCCTCTGCTCATGTGGGGGTGGGCTGGGGGCCGACGCCTCTTGTTCAGCGTGTCCGCTGCTGCCCCAGTCTGAGGGATCGCCGTATTTTTAATATTCTACTAGTAGTGTAGAAACTCTAGACCCAGGAGTGGCCTCGGGAAGGGTCCAGGTGAACCGAATCCGAGTCCTTCCCCGTCAAGGACCTCTACACTATTCTTTTTCTCCCACTGGGGACCGCGTCCTTCGAGGTATTGTGACTCTCTCACTGAACACTTTAAACCTTTTAAAGGTCCCAGGGGCCCCTGGCTGGCTGAGTCGGTTAAGCAGCTGACTTTGGCTCGGGTCATGGTCTCAGGGTCCTGGCGTCAAGCCCTGTGTGGGGGGAGGGGTCCATGCTCAGCAGGGGAGTCTGCTTGTCCCTCTCCCTCTGCTCATGTTCTAAGTCTTAAATGAAATTTAAAAATGAAGCTTATTTGTTAATTAACTGTAAAGCTAACCTGGCCTATAACTTTGGGGCACACAGCTGGCCCCGTCAGAGCATGGGACTCTTAAAATCATTTGAGCCCCTGTTGGGTGTAGAGTTTACTTAAAAATCTTATTCAAATATATAAAAAAGAATTAAAACCCTATTTGTTATTGTAGCCAAAAACACGGACACAACATTTCCCCTCCTAAGCATTTTTTTAAGAAACAAGTTTTTGGTTTTGTTTTATTTGACAGAAAGAGAGATCACAAGCAGGCAGAGAGAGAGAAGCAGGGTCCCTGCTGAGCAGAGAGCCCGACGCGGGGCTCAATCCCAGGACCCTGAGATCATGACCTGAGCCAAAGGCACAGGCTTAACCCAGTGAGCCACCCAGGCGCCCCATCCCCTCCTAAGCATTTTTAAGTCTACAGTTTTGCAGGAACTACTTTCCGTCTTGTGTAACCGATGTCTGGAACTGCATCACGCTGCCGCACTGAGACCCGGTGTCCGTCCGGCAGCTCCCATTCCCAGCTCCTGGCCTTTCAGTGCCGGGACTTTGGTCCCTCGAGATAGTACACGTGAGTGGAATCCCATGAGGCCTGTGCTGTCGTGGCTTCCCTAATTCACTCATAATATCCCCAGCGCTCCTTCGTGGTGTCCAATGACAGCGTTTCTTTCTAAGACTGGGTGATATTTCATTTTATGTACACATTTTCCTTATCTGTGCATCCGTCCAGAAACACGTGGGCCATTCCCACTGGTCGGCGATCGTGAATAATGTTGTAGTGAACCTGGGTGTTCAAATCTCCTTGAAATCCTGCTGGCCTCCCCCCCTCCCCAAGATTTTAAAATTTGTTTATTTGGGAGATGGGGCGAGATGGGTGGGGAGGGGCCGAGGCAAAGGGAAAGAGAATCTTAAGCAGGCTCCATGCCCGGCGCAGAGCTTGATCTCACAGCCCTGAGCTCACGACCTGAGTGCAAATCCAGAGTCAAATGCTTAACCGACAGAGTCACCCAGGTGCCCGAGATCTTTAGTTTTTTTTCAAAGTAATCTCTACACCCAGTGTGGTGTTCACACTCACAGCCCCGAGGTCAAGTGGTGCACAGTCCACTAGCCGGCCAGGCACTCTGAGGTCTTGCTTTCAGATGCCTGGCCATGTGCTCAGAAGTCGGACCGCTGGGTCCGACGGCAGCTCCAGATTCAGTGTTTGAAGGCTCTCCGTGCTGTTGTGCAGAGTGGCCACACCAGCTTGCGTCCCTACCAGGGGAGGACAAGCCTTTCAGTCCCCTACACAGGCACCAGTGCTGGTCTCCTCCGTTTCGACAGGGGCTCCCAGCGGAGGTGCAGGGGTACTGCCTTCCGCTTCCCTTGTCTCCAACAGCTTGAGATGCTGAGCATCTTTTCATGGGTCTGTCGGCTGCTTCTCTGTCTCCATGGAGAAATGTCCGTTCCGGTCGACCTGTTAAGCAGGTCCCTCATTCTCCTTGCTGAGTTGTACGAGTTCTTTGCATATTCCGAGTGTCGAGCCCTTATCCGAAGTACGGCTGGGTGGGAATTTGTGTTCTATGGTGCAGAAATTCACTAAACTGAATGGCTTAAACCACAGAGGTCCTTCCTCTCGTGGCTCTGGAGAACACAAGGCTGAGGTCCAGGCGGGGCAGGGATGCTGAGGTCCTGGCAGGGCAGGGATGCTGAAGTCCAGGCGGAACACAGTTGTGTTCCCTCCTGAGGCTCCAGGGGAGGGTCCTTTCTGCCTCTTGACCTTCGAGGGCTCCAGGAGTTCCTGGGATGGTGGCTGCATCCTTCCCATCTCTGCCTCCATCCTCACATGGTTTTTCTGTGTCTCTCTCCTATCCTGTCTCTGGTAAGGATAACTGTCCTTTGATTTTGGGTCAACCTCATACAGGATGGTGTGACCTCGAAATCCTTCATTTGTTGTATTGACAAAGAACACTTCCCCAAAAAGGTCACTGTCACATGTTCCGGGGGACACATCTTTTGTGGGGTACCATTCAGCGCCCTCTTTGTGCCTAAAATAATGCTTTCATCCTAGGAGATGAGTAAGGTGTTCTGTGGACCAGTGCTGAGAGCAATATTGTGGGCGTGTGGGTGCAGGGAAGCATCTGAAAGCATCCGAGATGGAAGGGACCCAAGCCCGGCCCCATCAGAAAGGGGGGCTCGTCCTCCATGAAGGACCATTCCAGTGTCCTTCCCATGGGTGCCAAGGACAGAACGAGTCCCCCTGGGAGGCTGGTCCTCGTGGCATTTTATGATTAATAGCCGCGTGTAACCGGTAATTGCAAGGTTGGAGCCATCGATTTGCTGGCACATAAGGACAGCCCTGTCCCTTCAGCTCCGCGAGGCTGAAGCAAGGATGCTGCGGACGGGGAAGGTTTGGGCAATTCAGAAAGTTGGTTGCCAAGGGAACCGAGCGGGTTTGTCAGGGTTGTCACGGAAACATGTGCTCCTCCAGGTGGCAGCAGAGGTGGGCGGGACGTGAACTCCAGGCGCCCCTGCTTTCAAGCCTCGTTCAGCTGAGCGACACCCTGCCACGCTCTGCTTTCAGCGTGGGCTCTGGCTTAGAACAGACTTACAAAGCCTTATTTTCCTGTCACCGCCGTGGAGGGCGTGACAAAGCTCCTCTGATATTAGGGCAACAGTCTGTTACCGACACGTGGCTGGAGCGTCCCCACCCACCAAAGCCAAAAGACTCAGGCCCGTGTTCACTATGTGGGTCCAAGGCCAGTGGGTCTCGAGGGCCCAGGCTCTGTCTCTGTCCATCCGGTTTCCCCTTCCTCCTTCTAGGCCGAGGGTTCCTGCCAGTAGGGGTTGGGTCTGCGGGAGCCAGACCCCTTGTCCTAAGACATCCATCCCATTATGACCCATTGGTAACACCTCTAACCCAGGCCTCTCTTGGCCTCCCCGAGCTCCCCGGAGTGGAAGTAGAGGCCCATTCTGCTCTCTCAGTTGGAGCCGTCACTCTGCTCGAAGGGCTGTTTTCAGAAGGCTCCATGGCTCCTGAGGTCTGTCCTTCCCACAAAGGGAGATTCCTAGTCAGGGGCCAGGCACCAAGAGACTGGTCAGAAGGGATTGTGGCCACTCAGGGCAGAGCCCACAGTTGCGCTCGGATCCATGACGAGTCTGGACATCCCTGGAGGTGACAGAGTGGGAATCTGCTCCTGGGGCTTCGGTAGCAGGGAAGGGACTTTGAAACAAATGACCTCGGATGATGACCGTCCAGTGCACAGGGTTGGAAGGCAGCCAGACCGGGACCCCATCCTTGTGAGGCCACCCCTGGAGCTGGACCGCTCCATCTACCGGGCCGAGATGTTGATGCAGCTTGCACACGATGCTTTCCCCAATTTTCTGCTCTGGAACGGATCCAGAAGCCTGCACCCCATCCCCATGGCACTGTTGCTCCTTGGAGAATGAGGTTTTCCCTGTCTGAGGGCTGAAACCCATTCTCCTCCCCTGCAGATGGCCTAGGGGGTTTCGGACTCAGCGTGGAGACCCGCGTGGGACTCTGGCTTGGCCACCTGCCTGCTTGGGGTGCAGGCTTCCCATGTCACTGCTTGGGGCCTCCATTGCTACACTCTACACAGAGTGTATACGAATGTCCCCGTCCAAGGAGTCTTGGGACAGGCCAGGACCTGCTACCCCAAAAGTGCTCACAGCCTCAAACACCTGCTTTGTGCAAACCACAAGGAAGGGACACAGAGGCCTGGTGCCCTCAACCATCCCGTCCCTGTGGTCCCTGTATCTTGTGCACCAGCGACCTAGGCGGCAGGTTGGGCTGCATCTGAGACCTGATCTCTTCCATGGCATCTCATACAAGTATGAGATGGGGTGGCTTAGATAACAGGCATTCACGTCTGCGGGCTCTAGAGGAAGGACGTGCAAAACCCAGGTTTGCACGGGCTGGTCCTCCTGAGGCCTCTCTCTCTCTCCTGGGCTTGTAGACTGCGGGTTCTTCCTGGGTCCTCACTGGTCGTCCGTCTGTGCTGTCCATGTCCTCACCCCTCTTCTTGGAAAGATCCCAGTCCTGTTAGACACGGGCCTGCTCTAATCTCCTTTAACCTGAACTGCCTCTCTTAAGACCCCATCTCCAAATACAGTCCTGCTCTGGCGTCCTGGCGCTCAGGACTCCAGTGTATTGATTTTGGGGACCCTGGTGTAGCCCATGACATCTTGCTTAGGCAGAAACATGCGCCTTGGCCCCTGCTTCCCTCAAGTCCCGTGGGGGTGAGGCACTGGCCCAGGGAAACACCACACT